>NC_035108.1:460697159-461000190 GCF_002204515.2 Aedes aegypti
AAATTCATCTTATGTTTTCTTGGTTTTGACCGGCCTGGGATCTGGAAAACCCATCCAATTTTTTTTGCCGTAAAAAACACATGGAATCTCCCGAGGTTCTTCAAGGATTGCTCGAAAGCATCTAGAATTTTATTTGACGATTTTTCCCATTATTTCACTGATTGATATAAAGATCCATGGATGATATGGGCGATCCAAGACTATCTCAAAAACCCCTAACGTCCTTAGGATTTTTTTATTGCTGTTTGCGTTTGAGGTGCAAATTATGTCCAATTGGGCTTCAAACGCGGCAACATAAACTAATAAGAGGACACTTAGCAACCATGATCGATATCAACGCCAATCTAGCAAAGAAAATCAATCTTTGACTTCGCCTTCCTTGTGAAAAATCTTACCGCGTTTGGTGTTCCCGCGTTTGATATTTGCGTTTCAAACGCACACAGCAATACTTGATCATTTATTTAATAGGCTCATGCGCTATCAGGCTTTACGAAGCCGTTTACAATTTCAAGTTTGTTTCTTAAGTATAGTGTTGGCTTTGGGGAACCGCAAAACTCGCGGTTTGGTCGAGGTTAGGAGTAACAATAACATCTAGGAAGGTAGGGTAACCAATATATTTTAGACCTCTATATATTTTGGACCCTCTGGGCCGTTTTTGCTTCACAATTCTATTATTTTCGACGTATTTTGGATGCTACATGACCGTGTGGGCATTTTTATCTCGTAAAGGAAGTTTTTCTCTACATTGTAGCATGTTTTTTGACTTGGTCACGCTGTGCAATCAGTTAATTATGACAAACAACCAAAATCATTTCCTTAGGGGGTCCAAAATACGACTGTTACCCTTTAGGGTAATAGGGCTTAGCGTTGTCAGTCAGCAGCATGAAGTTGAGGTGTATTTGCTGCTGGCCTAACGATGAGTGGACTGAACTACCTGTAACGATGCAGAAGAAAAACAATTTTCAAAGGGGACACAAGGTGGACAAGTGGAACGACAAGACAAGAGATTAAACAATAGTTCCAGCTTGCTTAATAAAAACGTACACAAGCTTCATATATTCCAGGTCCAGTCTACCCAACACATCTCTAATGTCTTCCTTTTCTGGTTTCCCTTGGGCCCTGAGGGATACACATAAATTGGATCTGCAACACCGTATTCGGGGCAATCCCAAGCCACATGATTGGCGTCTTCTTGATAGCCTGCACCTAGTGCGAGCCTAGTGAATAGTGATTGGACATAAGACGACACATTACCTTGATAAAATTTCGGCTTATGTCCAAGCCCTTAAACCACGGTTTCTTGGATACCTGCGGGAGAATGGAATGTAACCATTTGCCCATGTCTCCTACATCCAATTTTGGTTGCCAACTGATCTAAGAGTGCTGACGAGCAATTGTAAAAAAAATCATTGAAGGCGATTTGTCTGTCATAAATGTCACCTACCATAGCGCCCACTTTGGTGAGTGAGTCCGCTTTCTCATTGCCCGGAATCGAGCAATAAGAAGGGACCCAAGCCAAAGTGATAGTATATGAATGATTCGATAAAGCACATAGAATAGTTCGTATTTCACTAAGGAAATACGGAAAGTGCTGTACCGGCCTAATTGAACGAATAGCCTCTATGGAACTGAAGTTATCAGTAAAAATGAAGTGTTCATCAGAGGGAAGAGAGGCAATTCATTCTAATGTGTAATGTATAGCCGCTAGTTCTGCGACATATACGGAACAAGGGTTTTGAAGTTTATGGACGGCGCTATGAACACAATTTTTGGTATGTGCTCCGAGCGAAGCAGATCTGGAATTCCACTAATGTCTTGCCACATGGACAGATAAAAAACTACAGTGTTATTCAAGAAGGCTGGGAAACAACAACTTTTGGAAATATTCGAAGAAGGTTAACCCTTCTCTTGTTGCGATGAATTTGTAGTGAAACTGGCAACATTAACCTTTGGGCTGTCGCGCTGTTGTACTTGGTACAACAGTTGTAATTTATATGCTATCATTTAGCAACAAATTGATTGATTGATTTGACTTTATTAACGAGATTTTTAGCCCTGGGCTAGTTCATCTCGGGACCAACGGCTTTACTTCCCTTCCGAAGGAAGTCGTCACTATAACTTTTTACGTCATAAGTGACTATGTCGGGGATGGGATTCGATCCCAGGTCCTCGGCGTGAGAGGCGAGTATTCTAACCACTACACCAGGTCCGTCCCCATTTAGCAACAAAGATATCTATCGACACCAAACCAAAATGTATTCCTCAAGAATCTTCTTAAAAACAATACTCGACAGTTTTTATTTACAGTATGGCCCTTTATAAGACGGTAAAATCAACAAATGTACATGGAAGTCGCATAATAATGAACGCACTATATACGGTTCGAGGAAACCACAGTTTGAAATCGTCATATCTCAAAATCCAGATAATATAGAAACTTGGGGTCTTCAGTAAAGTTGTTCTGGAGGTGAAGCGCTATCTGATGGTACTTCATTTAATTCGGAATTTGACCGTTAGGTGGCACTAGCGGGCATGGAAGTTTTACTTTTGTTTAGCAGATATTTCAGGATCCTGACCAATTAGAAGGATGTCGTTTTCAGCAAAGTTGTTTAGTAAATTAAAGACTATCATTTTTCGAGCTAGTTGATTCAAAATTTTGACACTAGGCAGCGCTAGTGAGCATGAAACTTTTTTTTGCAGATATCTCAGGAGCCTGATCACGTAGAAAAATAGTGTCTTCGGCAAAGTTGTTCAGAAGCTCAGGAACTATCATTATTTTACAAAATTTCGATATTAATTAAAAAGGAATTAAACAAAGAAAGAATTTGAGCTACTCAACAACTCTACCGAAGACGCCATCTTTCTAAGCGATCATGCTCCTTAGATATTTGCGAAACAAATGTTTTATGCTCACTAGCGCCGCCTGGTGACTAAATTTTGAATCAACTAGCTCAAACAATGATAATCCTTGAGTTACCGAACAATTTTGCCGAAGACGCCATCTTTCTAAGTGGTCAGGATCCTGAGATCTGAGAAACAAAAGTTTCTTGCTCACTAGCGCCGCCTAGTGGCAAAATCTCGAATTTCTTGGCTAAAATTATAATAGCCCTTAAGCTACTGAACAATTTTGCCGAAGACGTCATCTTTCTAAGTGGTCAGACTCCTGATATATTCGCAAAACCAAGGGTGTTGTACAAAGTACAACGCGCGACTACTCGCGTTACAAAAATTCGCACGACGACCGAAAGGTTAAGGGATATAGCATTATAGAACTGTATTGAAGTAGATTAGTTGTTGATAGATGTTAGTAGGATAAGAGAGGTTGGTGATTTTGTTGCTCTGGTAAAGCTGAAGTGTAAAACTAGACTACAAGTCGAGTCGAGTCGAGTCTAGTACACGACACTGAAGACGGCCTTACAGTTGAGGTCGAAATACGCGTATCTGTCAAAGGATACAAACTCTAGTGGAATTAAATGGTATACACTCAGGCAAATGAACTATCGATAAACATAGGAACCCCTTATGAAAATTCGCCACAAGAAATCGGGTTGAAATTCATAAATTTGCCTTATGAAACCAGAATTTGAAAACAAAAAACGTTTACGCGGCAACCTGGAATCGAACCAAGAACCTTGCGATCGATAGGCCCGAGCGTACACCACGCGCCTATCGACGCCTTGATGAGGAGTGATGCTAAAACGATACATAAAGCATTCGTATTGCAATAATCGTTCCACCTTTCATAAGGCAAAAAGTATGTAATTCGATAGTTCAGTTCGCTGCGTGTAGTACTAAATTCGGTTTTTGCATCTACTTAACTCAAAAAAGACTACATCAGAACATATTGAATTCATATCCTTACAAATGTATGGAACCTTAAAATTTTTTTAACATCTTTAGAAAACTTTCGCATTGAAATTTGTCTCGTGTGACACATGAAGACAGTTTTCATTTCACGTTCAGTTTTCAGCTCGCACGGGTTCAAATTTTTGAACTGCTCAATGTTCAAGCCTACTTGATCCCTCGTTCAAAAATTTGAACTGGAACGCACACTGAACGCATTCAAATGCAACACTGGGTATGAGTCGAGTTCATGCAGCCTAGCGCTACCCGAAGACAGCGGTATTGGATACGCTGTAGCTTCAGAATGTGTGTATTCGTGGCGGATTGAAAACAAAAACTACCGTCCTTAAGAGTTGTCTGAATTCATCAGGATCATCAGGGATACTACCGAAATTTTTCAGCTATTCTCTTAGTAGTTTCTGAAAATATTCCATGGACATTTCCTTGATGAATTTAAGGAAAACATGTTGGAGGAATATCTGGATTTTCAAAAATTTCAAAAGAAACTTCCTTGTGTTGAAATTTTAAAATTAATCCCTGGAAGTTTCCTTAGTGGAATTCCTGGTTGAATTCGATGACAAATATTTTAAAAAAATCTTGAAGAGATACCTAGAAAAATAGTAGTTAATGGTACAATTCTTAAAGAAGCCCTGAACAAAAATTTTGTAGGAAATCCCTGGAAAACCCGTTGATAAATACCCAGATCAATGAGGACTTCCTTGATAAATTTCAAAAACCATTTTTTTCCAAACAGGTGGTCTATAAGGAAACAGTTATCGAATAATATTTCAAGTAAAATATCGTATCCTTTTCAACACAAGTTACTTCAATAATTTTGTTCAATTTTTTTCAAGGATTGCATCAAGGAAATTTCACAGGATTTCATCCAGGGATTCAATAGATTATGTATTTCAATAAACATCTTAAAAGTTCATCTAGCCAAACCGTCCAAGACTATCTCAGGAGATACTCAGGAAGTTTTTAGATGTACTAGATGAAGAACTAAATAAAAACGAATGTTTGGTCATCTATGGTCTTTTAGCTAAACATTTATGTATTGTAGTGTTTCCTTAATCTGGAATTATTTTACAAAACGTGTAACCCTGTCATGTAAAAACATACAGTGATGATACGAGCAGTAACATTTTTCGTAATGTCACATGAAATTAAAAAAAAAACTTATCCTTAGTGAACACATGGTCGAATTCTGCAAACCCATTAGAAAACTCTCATTTTCTGATTCCTTTTGGATGGTTTCTATTTGTTCTCGCATTTCTTGCTTAGACTACTTTTGATACTTTCTAATTATTCCATGTTTGCGCTTTATTTTAGCGGTGTCGCGTAAAAACTCCCTCACTGGTAGCAGCAGCAGCAACAGTTTGGCGCATCAAGAACCATCATCGAAAGCGACCTCGGCCGATGATGTCATTGATTATGGTGGTGAACCGGCAAACGACGAGCAAGCCTTGCAGGAAGCGGAACGCTACTGGCTAGAAAGGTGGGATAATCCGCCGGAAGTTCGGTCGCGACTGTCCCGGAATCTGCAGGATATTCTGGCCGAGCAGAGTTGCATCTGCTACTTTGTGCAGTTCCTGGAAACGAAAGATGCCCTCGCCTTGGTCAAATTTTGGCTCGATGTGGAGAGCTTCAAAGCTGCGGCAAGTGCGGACAATGCACGTTTTGATGGCCGCAATGGCACCGGGAAACTGGGCACTGGGCATCGTGGGCTGCAGAGAAGTGTATCGTCGGATGGGTACGACAGTTTGTCCTACCTGAGCGTGGACTGCGATTCCATTTCCACATATTCGGAGAACGCTTTCGATGATGGAACCACCACAACGGATGAAGGTGATCCGGGTTGTAGAACGTCGGGCAACTGTACGCCGATTCCACCCGCCCTGGAAGTGGTCCTTGAAGAAGAGAAGCGACCCGTAGAAGACGACCACAAGCAGATCCTGAAAGTGTGCGATTTGACCATGCGCCAATCGTTGACCGACGACGAGAAGACGCAAATCTGCGAATCGAACAAGCTGAAGCTCGAGGAACCGCCTTCCGTGGCCAAGGTGGACGAAGGATTCAACTCCCTTATCAACTCGGATGCGGTTCGCATCTACCGGAAGTATTTGGTGAGCAACTCGCCCTGCTACATTGAAGTGCCGGCCACGATTCTGTCGCGCATTTCGTTGGCCCTGTGCGGTGGAACTTGTAGCGAGCGGATCTTCGACGACGCCCAACAGTACCTGCTGGAGGTGATGGAGAAGAGCTACCTGAATGCGTTCCTGGAGAGCAGCTTCTACAGTAAATATACCTTTGAGGTAAGTCGATCTCCATAGTCCATATATATGGCTGTTATCGATTCTACTAGTCTTTAGTTTTTTTTTTCCAAGTTATTGGAGTAACTCTTGGGTGTATTGAGATTTGGTCACTATTTTGATCCAAATCTCTGAAAAAACCTCTACTATGTCTCCCTAAAAATAAGCCCCACTGATAGTAGTGACCAATTAAAAGCTGAGCATACTGCTGTAGATGACCGTTTTTACGTATAGGTTTTAACTAATGTTACAGTAGATCCTCAAGACTATCTGTAGGTACTGAACCCTTATCCTCTCTTGATACGTCTCGAGCATTCATAAAACGATTTAAAAATGCATCTCCGTTGTTTCTGACGCGATTTTTTTTTTAATTTTATCACTAATAGAACCGGTCTTGTCTCTAGTTTCTATTTGTCATACAGAATATGATATTGGCCACATGGGTTCGGAGTTCAGGGTGTCGACTACCTGGAAAAACCTGGAAAGTCAAGGAATGTCAGGGAATTCGATTTTTGACCTGGAAAGTCAGGGAAAGTCAGGGAATTTCACTAAAGGTCAGGGAAAAATATTCAATACTACAACATCAAACAAGTTGATTGAGAAGATGCTTTTATGCATATGAGAGTGAACTGTACTTTACTACCTACCCTTATTCTTAGAATCCAACATTTTCTGAAATGAAAAGCATCAACAGTGCTCTCTGAAAAAAAATCTTTAAAGTTGGCGTAGCATGCTTTATTTATATTTAGTTCTAAAGTTTGGTAGATCAAATCATTGTCTTCTCTTCAAAATCTTGAGGAAAAAATGGAACCCACTTCATCAAATCATGTCAATTTTTACAAGTTTGCCCAAACTTGTTTGTTAAACTGATAAAACGAAATATAGAGAACAACCAATGAAGATTCTCGTATTAAGGTGAAGATGAAAACCGTATCTCAAAATTTCAAGAGCACAAATCTGCAAGACATAATTCCAACGACATATCATGTCGTTTCTGGAAACAATAAAGATAATACCGAAAATTGCTCTAATATTGATATTTGTCTATTTTGCTATCTATTTCAATTTTGATTTTCCAATTTCAATTGTCCAGGATTTTATGAAAATATCGTGAATTCCAAGCGTTACTTCAGGATTTTATTCAGGAGCTTACTTACAGATATGTCCAGTTTGTTTTTAGTTCTGAAAATATACACGAAATACTACAAAAATTATGAAGATCACTATCTAAGATATCTTTGTGGATCCATAAAATCCATGGAACATAAACTTTCAGGAATTTGATTTGAAGGAATTTGTTCGATAATCCTTTGATAGTTTGTGAGATCACTTGGAAGGTTAGTCGGACATCTTCCCGTAGATGGGCTAGATCGAGCTCGAAACCGGTCGAATAAAAATGTAAATTTAAATACTTTTTTAATTGTTTGCAAGAACAATATGTGTTATGTCCGTTCTCGTGTCGCGTTCTGTGAGAGTACATGAAGTTCTTACGTTAGCACAAACCCCCGAAAAAAGTACTTGGAAGATACTCATTGAATACTCATTCTTAGTGTAGTTAAATCGAGGATTGTTGGAGGCACGACACATAAAAACGAACATCTGCAAACTTATTAGCGCGTTATTCAATTCCAGAAAAAATATTTAGATACATTTTTGGGGAGAACGGTCGCTTGAATTAAAAAAATCACATCGGAATTCTAAAAATTAACGAACATAAATTACCTGTAAAGAATCATGGTGAAGAATTTTAAGAAAAAATGAAAACATTTTTGAAAAAGTGTCTATGTGATCCCTGAACATTTTTTTTGAAGTATTTCTGTAATATTCCTATGGATTCTAAATTAATTTCTATGAAAAAAAATCATGACTGAAATAAATTCTTCAATATTTTTTAGAGATTCCTGTAGGTGAATTCCGGTGAACAATTTCTTCAAAGAGAAGAAACTTTACCAGCAAGAAAATTCTGTTTTCTTCAAAGAAAATACGCACCGGAATTCGCCTACTTGAGGTATAATTATAAAATTCTAAAAACTAATTAGAAATCTTTGGATTAGTTTATGGAGGAACAACGTAAGAGTTTTTAAAACATAATACTTTATGATATTAAAGTCATTGGATAAAACATTTGAGTAGATTCTGGGAGAAATATTGGAGGGGTTCCTGGAGAAAGAAATATTGGAGGAATACTTGGAAAAATACATTTAAGAATTTAAATTGGAATTTCTGAGAATTTTTTGTTGAATTTCTTGATGAATTTTTTGAAGAAAGTTCTTTGACAATGGCTGTAATTTTACCTGAAAAAGAAGTAGCCAAAGCCAAGGAAGAAAGTCCTTCCAATAAAAAAGCATAGTGATGATCTTAATAGAGTGACGTCTTATGTATGAAAAATATATAATCAGCTTTCGGAAGGTGTCCAAAATTGTCCTTTATGCCTGAAACTTGTGAAATTATATCTGAGGTAGTTCAATTTCCGAATACTTTTGCGCTTGTAGATATCAATATGATCAGTAAACGACTCAGAATTTACTTAGCTCCTACTCAACTTTTAACGCTTTATTAATACGAATTATGAAGTATGAAAAGTACATACCCAAGTGCTCAGTTTTATCATGTCAACTTGAAGAAAATTATCGTTAAAACTATTGCTAAGTTTATTCATACGACCTAAAACAATTTTTCTGGGAAACGACTGGAAGGTCAGGGAAAGTCAGGGAATTTTATTTTCAAAATTGGGTCGACACCCTGGAGTTATTCCGGAAAAAATGAAGATTGCTGTGTCGTAAGCTAGGATTCAGAATCGCCAATATAATGGTCACTTTCATCAGGGAACCGGGTATTCGGAACAACTCAGCATGTGGCAAGTCATTCATAAACGTTTGGACTTTTCTTCTTTAAATTTGGTTTGCTAAATCATGATTACTGATTATGATCATCATGGTTACTGATTCTTTAAGTGAGTTTAAGCCTTTACTCGCTTAACAGTCCCACGGGGATTTCCTATATAAATGCAGGGCTGTTACAATAGTCGCGAAAATCGCGAGTGCATGAAATACTGGGGACGGACCTGGTGTAGTGGTTAGAACACTCGCCTCTCACGCCGAGGACCTGGGATCGAATCCCATCCCCGACATAGTCACTTATGACGTAAAAAGTTATAGTGACGACTTCCTTCGGAAGGGAAGTAAAGCCGTTGGTCCCGAGATGAACTAGCCCAGGGCTAAAAATCTCGTTAATAAAGTCAAACCAACCAACTGTCGCGAAAATCGCGGATGACGCGAAAGTCGCAAATTTCTGTTTTACAAAAAAGAGCCACACTTTGTTTATATTGGATATGCAGAAAATTTCGAGTATATAGTTAAAATTGTCTGTATGATATTCTTTTTGTATAAATACATCTTTAGATTTGAAAGACATAAACTTTGGAGTTATAGTCCGTGTGGCTTCCTAGAAATATATAAAAATCGTTGATGTTGCGGCAAGACTGTCTTAATTTTTTGGTTTAGTCGCGGTTGGATACCGCCTAAAGTGCCTAGTTGATGCTGGGTACGAATAGCGAGTTTTCCCCTATTTTGTTAAAAATACAACTTCACGACTTTTGAAGTGTTGAAGCAAGAATACATTCTGATGGATTATTTATATTATTTTAATTTTTATGATGCTATCAGAGTATGCTTGGTTTGACAAAATGTATGAATTAAGTACATTTCCAAGCCACGATTACCATGTGATAAATCTAATTTCAAATTTTATTTCCGTCAATTGAAGTTGTTTCGGACCATTCAATGAGATTTTTTGCTAATAACTATGAATGTGTCGCATGACTTTGTCCAGAGTGTCCATCCATCCGGGAAAAGCGGATAAAAACCGGAAAATACAAAAGGCTGAGAAAAAACGGGAAATATCCGGGAATTTGCACAACAATTTCAAGCTCATGGGCGAAACTATAAAACTGCATGTCAACTCGAAACTAGTTATTTGTTTTATCAAAATTCTCAAAAAAGATGGTTTCCTAGGGAATTTTTCGGTAGATTATTTTAACAATTCTTACCGAATTCTCGTGGAATGCTTTGTAGATTTATCCGGGAAAAATCCAGGAATTGGAATACTGATTTTGAATGGACACCCTGTTTGTCTAACAAATTAATGTTTGAAGTGGACATTTTTGTGTGGTTCCCAAAATTTACCTGCGAAAACCTCGTGGCGATATATTAAATCAAAACCTTGAATTTCTATAAGTACAAATCTAAAGAACCAAATAAGATCACTAAATTGATCACTATTTTATAACTTTTTGCTGTGTTGTCCTTCGGAATTCAAATATTGTCGAATAAATTTCGGCAAAACCAGTACTCCATTGATCTTTATCTGTTCATGTAATCGATTTTTCATGAAATAATATTAACCATATTATAAAAATAGTTTTAATATCAAAAAATTAGAATGACGCACTGGGGCGAAATTGATCACCATATAAAAAAGCAGGTTCAAGAGTAAAAAAATTCCCTATCTACTGAATTTGGGTCTCCTGAATCTGAACAAGGAGTGTATCGAAAAGTAGTCGCAAACATTCAAAACGGTATATCTCAGAACATAGTTATCTTTTTAAAAGCTTTTTTCACGCAAATCTTCATCATGTCATCAAATTTTGAAGCAACTAAAAAAATATTGAAGAATATGCAGTCTTAATATAAATACAACAAGGTTTATAAAGCATGGAAAATAAAATCTTGCACAAAATTACATTGTTGAAGTGTCTTCTGAAGATTCGATGATTTGTATTGAACAAAATGTATATCAAACAAAATAGGATGAAAAGCTTATTCTATCGAAAAATATGTTTACTTCACACAGCACGTAAAAAAAAATCAAGAAATAAATTATTGCTCTTAAAAAGCTCAATTATTGGAACAAGGTCGATTTTAGAAAGTCACTTTTGTTTAATCAACTTTTGAAGCTCTGTCATATATAGCGGTAATTATATAGAGTAACATTTTTTGCTTACGTTACTTCGTAAATATGCAAAGAAACTTTTCCAATCAAAAAACAGTTTTTTATTCGTTACAATCGTTCGATATTGCCATTAACGTGTTGAAAGAAAAAAATCAAAAAAACGAGGTCCTTAAAAATCGACTTTTTCGATTTTTGTATTTGCCCTCAAATGCTTGTTAATGAATTTTTCAAAATATTTTTTGCACTATGTCATGAGAGTTGTGGCACAGAATATATTAGCATAAACAAAAAACATTTTTTCTTTAAATTTAACACATTTATTAGCATATCAATGTTTTCAAAGGTTTGCAAGATTTTCATCGACATCTGTTAATAATTTGCAAATTTATCATGCAAAATGCCGTTCTATTGAAACAATATCACCGCATTACTTACTTACTTTTGCTGGCGCTATGTCCTTCAAGACATGACCTGCGCCACAATGTTACGCCAACTAACTCGGTCCATGGCTGCCAACCTCCAATTCCTCGATCGCCCCACACTTCGAAGATCCTGCTCCACTTGGTCAAATCACCTAGCTCGTTGCGCTCCCCTTCGTCTTGTACCGGCCGGATTTGAGTTGAACACCATTTTTGCGGGATTGTTGTCCGGCATTCTCACAACGTGTCCCGCCCATCGTACCCTTCCAGCTTTGGCGACTTTCGTGATACTGGGTTCACCGTAGAGTTGCGCAAGCTCGTGGTTCATTCTTCTCCTCCATACGCCGTTCTCACATACTCCGCCGAAGATCGTCCTAAGCACACGTCGTTCAAAAACTCCTAGCGCTTGCAGGTCCTCTTCGAGCATTGTCCACGTCTCATGCCCGTAGAGGACTACCGGTCTTATTAGCGTCTTGTACATGGTACACTTAGTACGGAAGTGAAGTTTACCAGACCGCAAGGTCTTGTGGAGTCCATAGTAAGCACGACTTCCGGCGATGATACGTCTTCGAATTTCTCTGCTGCAGTTGTTATCCGACGTTATCAATGATCCGAGGTAGACGAATTCGTCCACCACCTCGAACTCATCCCCGTCGATCGTCACGCGTCTGCCTATGCGAGCTCTAGGGTAACGGTCGTATTTTGGACCCCCTAAGGAAGTGATTTTAGTTTTGTGTCCCAATTAATTAATTGCACAGCGTAACCAAGTCAAAGAATATGTCAAAATGTAGAGAAAAACTTCCTCTACGAGATAAAAATGCCCAAACGGTCATGTAGGATGCAAAAAACGTCGAAAATAATTGAATTATGAAGCACTGTTTTTCATTATTTTGGACACACCAATACATTTTGGACCCTCAAAGTATATATTTTGGACCCCCGGGTTTTTTTATCGTTTGGCGACAACGTCCATGACACTGGTTGTATAATATGCTTGCCCATAGTCTAATCAATCGATCGACAATGGAAAACCGAAGAAATTCTACGCTGTTTTTCCAGAAATTTGAAAAAAAGTTTTTGTTTACATTTGAAAAATTTCTGACGGCTTCAATTTCTGTGTGTAACGTGTTGTAACGGTTGCATGGATGCACCGATTAAATTGAATTAATTTCAGATAAAATAAACACATTTTCTTTTTACAAACGGTTGATGCAAGTGCGGAATAGTCCTATCTTTCCAAATGGCATGCAAATTGAGTTGGTCTTTAGATTTAAACTGGGAAATTTGCAGGAAAATGGCCAAGGAGGTCCAAAATATATAGGGGTCCAAATTATATTGGTTACCCTATCGCGCTCGGTTCCTCCAGCCAGCAGATATTTCGTCTTCGACGTATTTACCTTCAATCCAACCCGATCTGCTTCACGTTTCAGCCTGGTATACTGTTCAGCAACCACCTGGAACGTTCTTCCGACAATGTCCACGTCGTCAGCGAAACAAATGAACTGGCTGGATTTATTGAAGATCGTGCCCCGCATGTTGAAGCCCGCCCGTTTCATAACACCTTCTAGCGCAATATTGAACAGGAGACAGGAAAGACTATCGCCTTGTCGAAGTCTTTTGCGTGTTTCAAACGGGTCCGATAAAGCACCCGATATCTTCACACAGCACTGTACACTATCCATCGTAGCTTTGATCAGTCTAGTAAGTTTCCCGGGAAAACCGTTCTCGTCCATAATCTTCCATAGCTCTTCGCGGTCGATGGTATCGTACACTGAGGCAAAAATCTCGCATGATTTTCATAAGATCACACTAATGAACGCGTTTTTTATTATTTTTTTGTTGGTTCATAAGACACTTATGTATTTCATTCGACGAGATTGAGATTCATAAGACAAGTGTAATTTTTTCATAACAATCAATTGTCAATGTCATAAGAACGCTTATGAACCCCATTGCTCATCATTGTGAAGAACCACGTGAGGTAAATTTTCTCATTTCACTATCAGAAATTCAATATGGCTTCCGAAAAGAACGTGTTTACTGATTTGACGTTGGTTGACTCCGTTTCTAATGCATCAAAGGGTAAATATTTTCTATTTATCATCAATTCCGCTGTAACTAACACTTTCTTTCGAACAGATTAAGGAATTGGATCCAAACAATAAGATTTGGGAATGAAAATTCAGAACAATTTGTATGACGCGTAAGAAATCACAAACCCCCCTCATCCATTAATCCGCCCCTAACGTAAACCTGCAACAATTCAGGCGTTCTTCACAACTTTTCTCAATAATGTTTCGCTGCTATGATATACTTCTTTGCGTTCAAAATAGGTTCGCCAACTAGAGAAAATCGAATTTTCATCCATTTTGTCGTATCGCAAATCGATTCTAATGCTTACAGTAAAGTGCTTTGATCGAATTGCGGCGTGACAAAATGGATGAAAATTTGATTTTCCCAAGTTGGTTAACCTATTTTTCAACGCGGATTAGTATTATTCATTCATTGAAATTTATAATCTAAAGCTCAAATTACACAAGACAGTCTTATGGAACCAAGAATGGTTCAGAACGTAATTCATAAGACTATCTATGGATTTTATTATCAAGTCAATGATGGTTCATAAGATCATCTTACGAAATTCCTTCGAAGTATATTATGGAAACAACATCTGCCGAAAACCATACGATGGTCTTATGAATTTCAAAGATTTTTCTTGTGTCGTAATTCCATAAGCAAATCTTATGACAGTCTTACGTTTGCTTTCCTCAGTGTAGGCCGCTTTGAAATCGATGAATAGGTGGTGCGTAGGGACTTGATATTCGCGACACTTTTGGAGGATCTGCCGCAACATAAAGATTTGGTCTGTCGTCGATCGACCGTCCACAAATCCGGCTTGATAACTTCCAACAAATCTGCTTGCCAGTGGCGATAGACGGCGGAAGATGATCTGGGAAAGCACTTTATAAACTGCATTAAGAATGGTGATCGCTCGATAGTTCTCACATTCTAACTTGTCACCCTTTGTATATTGGGTATATTATTCCCTCCTTCCACTCCTCCGGTAGCTGTTCTGTATCCCAGATCCTGGCTATCAATCGGTGCAGACAAGTGGCCAACCTGTCCGGGCCCATTTTAATAAGTTCCGCTCCAATACCATCCTTTCCAGCTGCTTTGTTGTTCTTGAGCTGTTTGATAGCATCCTTAACTTCACCTATTGTGGGAGTTGGCACGTCTCCCTCATCCGCCGTACTGATGAAGCCATTCCTCCTGCTGTCTTGATCTTCCTCCTCTGCGCCGTTTAGGTGTTCATCGTAGTGCTGCTTCCACCTTTCAATCACCTCACGTTCGTCCGTCAAGATACCTCCATCCTTATCCCGGCACATTTCGGCTCGCGGCACAAAGCCTTTGCGGGATGCATTTAGTTTCTTGTAGAACTTACGTGTTTCTTGAGAACGATACAACTGCTCCATCTCTTCGCACTCCAACTCTTCCAGGCGGCGCTTTTTATCCCGGAATAGATGGGTTTGCTGTTTTCGCTTCTGTTTGTATCGTTCCACGTTTTGACGGGTGCCTTGCTGCAGCATCATCGCCCGCGCTGCATTCTTCTCGTCCAAAACCGTCTGGCACTCCTCGTCGAACCAACCGTTCCGTCGATTTGCTTCCACGAACCCTATGGCACCTTCCGCTGCGTTGTTTATGGCTGCTTTGAGACTACTCCAGCAGTCCTCAAGAGGGGCTTCGGTGAGCTCTCCCTCTTCCGGCAACGCTGCCTCAAGGCTTTGCGCGTATTCAGTTGCGACTTCGGGTTGCTTGAGTCGCTCCAGATTGTACCGAGGCGGGCGTCGGTACCGAATGTTGTTTACAACGGAGAGTCGTTGGCGCACTTTAACCGTCACAAGGTAGTAGTCCGAATCGATGTTTGCGCCGCGATAGGTTCTGACGTCGATAATGTCCGAGAAGTGCCTTCCATCAATCAAAACGTGTTCGATTTGTGATTCAGTCTGTTGGGGTGATCTCCAGGTGTATCGATACGGGAGGCTGTGCTGGAAGTAGGTACTTCGTATGGCCATGTTTTTGGAGGCGGCGAAATCAATCAGTCTAAGGCCATTTTCGTTCGTAAGCTGGTGAGCGCTGAACTTCCCTATAATCGGTCTAAATTCCTCCTCCTGGCCAACCTGAGCGTTGAGATCTCCGATAACGATTTTGACATCATGGCTTGGGTAGCCGTCGTATTCACGTTCCAGCTGCGCGTAGAAAGCGTCCTTATCGTCATCGTCACTTGCTAGGTGAGGGCTGTGCACGTTGATTATGCTGATATTGAAGAAACGGCCTTTGATCCTCAACTTGCACATTCTGTTGTCGATTGGCCACCACCCAATCACGCGCCTCTGCATTTCGCCCATCACGATAAAAGCTGTGCCCAGCTCATGTCTATTGCCGCAGCTCTGGTAGATGGTATAACCATCCCTATACGTATGTACCGTCGACCCTTTCCAGCAAACCTCCTGCAGCGCTACGATGTCGAACTTGCGGACCCTCAATAATTCGGAAAGAATGCGGGTACTTCCCAAGAAATTGAGAGACTTACAGTTCCATGATCCGAGTTTCCAATCGTTAGTCCGTTTTCGATGCCTGGGTCTATGCCGATTGTTCCGGTCCGAATTTACATTGTATGCTTCCTGTACTGATGATTTTTACGGCTGGCTTGTAAGGCCTGCACCAACCCCCTGTCTCGCCGGAGGATCATCGTGCACAGCACTGTTTAGAGTCCCACGCTGGCACTAGGACGATGATCAGCCGCTCCTAACATGGAGAACAGACGCTGTTTTGAGCCGCCCCTAACATGGAGAACAGACGCTCTGATAAGCTACACCCTCAGAAGAGAGAAGCCCCCCTTCCCGCATTATAATTTTCAAATACATTGTAAAGCATTTCTGATCAAAAAATTGTTTGTTGGTTTAATTCATTATTTTTGAGATTGTTTTAAATATTTGCGACTACTTTTCGATACACTCCTTATGATGTCAAAAATCTTACAACTCTAGTATTTGATCATTTTATTGCAAAATCAAACTTTGAATATCTGCCTAATACGCCTAAATGTAGGCAATTTCCCTTGAAATAAGCACATTATTTGAGAATAAACGATTTTATGAGCAAAACACTATATTTTTTATGCTGTATGATATCAAAAATGAGTTCAGCAGGTTCATACTAAAGTTTACACAACATTTTAAACACTTATAGTTGACATGTAGGCATGGCACCAGTGGATTGTTTACCATCGACATTTCCAACTGTATTGCTTACACCTTCAAAAAGTGTGAATATTCATATGCAAAACTGACACTTATTTATAAACTTGAAAACATGAATGTGTCAACGAACCCTTCAGCATCCTTGGGAGGAAATGTTTTTCGGTACCGACCTGATCAAATTCGCCCCAGTGATCAATTTGCCCCCGGTTTACGGTACTTGTTTGATGGCAAAAAGTCAAGATGCACAAAACGTAACATGGGAGAATTATGCGTATAACGGCAGTGCAGTAGTTACTAGAATTTGGTTCCATACCTATCAGATCAATCCTAGAGTCAACTAACTGTTTCAATAGTAAAACTATTGATAAACAATAAATTTAATATTGAAAAACAATAAAAGAGAATAAACTAATTTCGAAAAATGTAGCAAGTATTTCCATTTAAAAATTATATTTAAATTAAAATTTTATCATTTTTGTCAAATTTTGAGAATTAAACTTAACTTAAAATTGTTGTATATGAAAAACTCTGAATTTCCAGCTAAGCAAAATTTGGAGTTACTTTCAAGCTGCGATAACAATACCCAAGCCTCCAAACTTGAGCATTTTGTATGAAAAAAACGGCCAATGCGTCCTTTTTTCGGTTCAGTACTGTTTCTTCAGAGATTCCGCTCAACGTTTGTAGAGATATTCCTTGGAATTTTTCCAGCAAAACTCACAAGGCTTCTGGAGATCAGGTGTTCCTCAAGAAGTTTTATTCCATAAAATTATGTTTACAATTTATTTGAAATGTCTGAAAAATTTTCTTTGCAATTTTCTGGAAGAATTCTTTTAAAATTGCCTAGTGGAATTCCTTTACAAATGATACGTCTCGAGCATTCGTAAAACGATTCAAAAAATTATCTCCGTTGTTTCTGAAGCGATTTTTAAAATTTTATCACTAATGGAACCGGTCTTGTCTCTAGTTTCCATTTGTCATACAGAATATGATATATGCCACATGGTTTCGGAGTTATTCCGGTGTACAGTGGCGTAGGATTTTTTTTTCCATATGATGATCCACTTATAAACTTAGAAACTTAGACTTCGACATGTCATTCTTCATGATTTATCAAAACGAGGTCACTTTAAACTACTTAGGGAAGTGAGTTTCATAGTTTGGGATGGAATGCAATTGGGTTTATTCTACGAGTGGCGTGAGGTGACAATTGTCGGTGTCGTATAGCGAGGTGATAATTCTCGACTCGAGTGAAGTGACCCGCAGTGTAAATCAAATGGTTTGCGTTTCATTAAGATTCCGAAGAATTTAATTTTTGTGTTTTTTTTTACATTAAAAAAAAATGTTTGATGGCAAAAAGTCAAAATTAAACATGGGACAATTATGCGACAGTGCAGTAGTTACTAGAATTTGATTCCATACTCATCAATCCTAGAGTCAACTAACTATTTCAATTGTAAAACTAATGTTACACAACCAATTCAATAATGAAAACAATAATAAAAATTAACTAGTTTCGTGAAAGTTAGCTAGTATTTCCATTTAACAAATATTTTATTTAAAATTTCACAAACTTTGAGAATTGCGATAATTTAAAAGTTCGTATATGAAAAACCCTGAATTTCCAGCTTAGCAAAATTTGAAGTTACTTTCAAGCTGCGGTAAAATGTTCAAACCTCCAAACTTGAGCATTTTGTATGAAAAAACGGCTAATGCGTTACTGTTTCTTCAGAGATTCCGCTCAACGATTGTAGAGAAATTTCTTAGAATTTTTCCTGCAAAACTCACAAGAGTCGGGCGTTTAAAGATGTTTGTTAAGGATTCTATAAAATCCGAATTGCCCAAAGATTATTCAAGTTATTTCGTCCATGATAGTCTAAAAAAACCCTCCGAGTTTGTATCCTGATAACTGCATTTTAATGTTATCGGCCTTAGCAGACTAATTAGCAGCAAAACCAATCTAGCATGTAGGCACATCCGATAGTTTCGATATATTTTACCTGTTTCAAGGACTAGAAGCTTTCTTGTACAACCCGGTTGTGTTGCTCTCAAGAACTCGGCTAGGAAATTTTCATTAAAATGATTACTCCAGGAATTCCTTCTGGAGATCTTCCATGGATTGTTTGAAAAGCTTATTTTGTTACTTATTCCTTCAGGAAACAGAAAAAGCAAGATCAGAAAAACTAGCAGATTATTATCAAGAGTGTTATTTGAAAATTTTCTGAGATTTTTTCCTAGTAATCGCCATAATCCTTCAATACATTCACAAATATTTGGAGCAGGAGTTCATCAAGTGTTCCTCAAGAAGTTTTATTCCAGATATTATGTTTACAATTTGTTTGAAATGTATGAAAGATTTGCTTTGCAATTTTCTAGACGAATTTTTTAAATTGCCTAGTGGAATTCCTTTAGAAATGCCTGGAAGAATTCCAGAAAACTTTGTTTTTTTAAGGAATTCATGGAAAAAATATGAGAAATTTCTGGAAAAACTTTGCTCAAATTTCTAATCGGAAAACTATAGAATATTCTTTGGAGATATTTTTGGATAAATAACTGTTTCAATTATTGAACAAATCCTAAGCTTAAACTTGGGGGCCCAGATAGCCGTAGCGGTAAACGCGCAGCTATTCAGCAAGACCAAGCTGAGGGTCGTGGGTTCGAATCCCGCCGGTCGAGGATCTTTCCGGGTTTGAAATTTTCTCGACTTCCCAGGGCATAGAGTATCTTCGTACCTGCCACACGATATACGCATGCAAAAATGGTCATTGGCACAGTAAGCTCTCAGTTAATAACTGTGGAAGTGCTCATAAGAACACTAAGCTGAGAAGCAGGCTTTGTCCCAGTGGGGACGTAATGCCAGAAAGAAGAAGTAAACTTAAACCCTGAAAAAAATCCTTGACAAAATAATGGTTTTCAGGATAGATTTTTAGCAGAACTCTCCGTAGGTATCCAGAAGAAATGATATCTGGCAAAATTTCACAAAGGCTCTAAAAAAAATCTTTGAATTGCGCTCAGAGAACTATTTACAGACGATGTAAGTTAATATAGGCTAACACTTTACAAGGCGCATTAGTATAGCGATCGCATGAATGTTTTCACGCGCCATCTTGTCGCCTTCTTGTATTATCACTTCCTTCCATTCCTCCGATTGCTGTTTTTCACAGATTATGTCTATTAGCCAATGTAGACGACCAACTTCTCGGGCTTTTTTTTTTTTTTTTTTTTTTTGCTATTATCTCGGAAAATGTTTTGCTTTCTTGCATTGCTCGTTAACATCCACCTTTTCTTATTGTACGTTTCAGGTTCTCTCGAGCGACAGTTTAACCTTGAAGGATATACTCTGCAGCGAGATGGCTCTGTTCTACTTCATGGAATACCTGGAACAGAAGGGCAAACGGCACATTCTGGAGTTTTGCGTGACGGCCAGCCACTTCCGCAGGAGCACCGAAAACAGCCAAGCCCAATCGGATGCCGTCGTGCTGTACGAGAAGTACTTCTCACTTCAGGCGACCTGTCCGTTGAACGTTAGTGATAAAATCCGTTTCCTGGTCGAGGAAGGGATCTGTTCGCCGGACGCTGGAACGATCAAAAATTGTTTCGAAATGCCTTCGAGGATAATTGAACGATTCCTGGAGAAGCGCTACTTCCAAGGATTCCTGAAATCTCAACTCTACAAACAGTACCTCTCGGAGCTGCTGGGGAAGATTAAGGCAACCGGTGAGACAACCGGAAGTAGCTTGGGAATAGTGGCGGGTCGCAAGCAGATATTCTTCACCGATCGGAACAGATCATCGAACAATCCAAAACGTGGCCATCGGAAAACTTTCTCGGACGTGACGAGTGAAAGAACCGGTCGAGCGAGCCAATTCGTGTCCTCACAGAACACCCTCCTGGCAATGTCCGATACGGGCTTCCATCGCAAACGGACCAACACGGTCGGAACGGCCACCGGAACTGACATCATGCAAATCGATTCCCGCCAACTGTACAATCCGGATCTGTTGTGGAGGCGAAACTCGGTTGCCGGGCTCACGTTCGGCCGGGTGGATGCCCTGGGACGTTACGAGCGAGATTTCGACATCGTGGAGCCGCCCCAGGACGACGACCGTTGGAGCAAGAATCGGCTGAAAAAAGCGATGCGAAAGCTGGTCAACCTGCCCGAGGACAAGGCACAGGAGGAATTGGCCTGGCAGGTGGCGGAAATGATCGTCAAGGACATCACGAGCGTAACCATGAGTGGCAGCGAAGGGGGCATAGCTCATCATACGTGATCGTGGTGCCTGCTCTCTGTTTTCTTTTCTCTTTTCTTTTTATTCCAATTTGCGAGTATTTCGAACCGTTCGTATTTTAGTCTTTAAATCTTTCACATGCGGTGACAAACAAAAGCTTAAGACCACCACATTTAAATTTTCCATGTTCCCTGAATTTCAGTATGTTTAGCATATTACTATTGTGATTTTGCTTTTTCAGACGCAAAATCACAACGGAAATGTGCTACAATTATAGCAATTCAGAGAATGTGAAAAATTTGATTGAGGTGGTCTTAAGATTTTTTCTGTCAATTTACATATATTTATATTGGATAGGTTATCATTGAGTGGAATTTTGTTATACCACACGTCCATTTTGTTAACTCGAATATGCGTCTTTATGATCTTTATGAGTTTTTTTTTTTGAAGATTTTATCTCTTTGTTTTTCTCTTTAGATGATTATATTCGTATTAGGATATTAATTTATGGTTGGAGCTAATGTACAACTCAAAAAGACATTTTTAAATCTCTGTAAGTGACACACACAATCGAACAAGTAAACTCTCTTCAACTTCAACTCGTAAGAAATAATTGAAACTCTATGGTGCTTGATACATTTCGTAACGAAAACTACACTAGATCATACAATACCTAAAGAATACTATTCCTGCTTTATTAATTATCCTATACTTAACCAACCCAGACCAAGCAGTCGCTGTCTTTCGTAGTGTCCCACATTATATTACCGATAATATATTATTGTTTAGTTGTAATGAACGAAAAAAGTATTCGCCGTGTTCGTAAATCGTTTTTGGTTGGGAAAATTGAGGGAGAATGATGAGTGCCAATCTCGAGAAGAGTGTTGATATCTAATTTATGTAGGACCTGATTTACCGTGGACAGAACATTGAACAAAAAGTCATTCGATCTTGTGGGTGCGAAAAAAAAATCATAGGAATGTGAGTGACGAGTCGAAAGCGTAATGTGGAAGGACGTATTAGGAGAATGTAAAATGTTGTAGAATTAAAGAAATCCGTGACAAAGAAGGCAGTAGTGAAAGCGAACTACCACTAGTGGCAGAGATGGATCTAGAATTCTAATAAAAAGTATATGAACAAATATATAATGAATGTTTAAATGTTTGCCCTAGTTTGAAGAATGCTTGGAAGAAAATATGAATGTTTCGGCATAAAAAACACACATCAAACTGAGATTATTTAAGTTAAGGGTGGACTCAAAAAAAGTGCGACATTTTGTTTTGGGTGTAATTTTTTATCGCGTGGGTAAAAATTAGTGAAATTTTGGGTAATAGTAGTTGAGAGTGTTATGTTTATGTGAGCGAAATTTCGATCTGTCATGTGGTTTTCAAGCTTTCACCATTTCACCGTGTTCCGCGTTGTGAAGATGTTCCAGGAAGACCATCGAGCGGCGCACTGGAAGCGGCGGAAAACGGAATATCCAGAGAAGACGTGGAGGATAAGGCAGTATTTTAAGAAAAACCCGAACTTTACCACCCGAGACGTGGTCAAAGCGTTTCGTCAAGCAAACCATGAAGCGGGCTGGGCTACGTGTTTTTAAGGAAGGCGTCAAACCGGGCTGACAAGCAAAACACGGTGGCCAAATTGCGTACGCGGAAGCTGTACCGTGAGCAGGCTTGATAGGAACTCCTCTGCGAGGCAAAGAGGAGGCGATTTTGCCGTTTTTCTGAGGAGAAAAAAATAAACTCAAAATTTTCAACACAGATCCTCAAGCGATTCGAGTGAGAGTGCAGAAAAATGCGAGGATTTTTTCAGACACTCTCTCTCTCTCGTTGTGATGCTCACCATCACTCACATTTCAAACGAACTCTCGAGTCTGCCGCCCGAACAGACAGTCCTCGGGGAGTTGTGAAAGCACCCTTTTTTGATGGAATTTAACTCGGTTTTTTTTTGTGCTGCATCTTCCTCTCTTCATCTTCGTTGCCTCGCTGCTTAGCATTTTTTGGCTCCCTCGCAAAGAGGCACTGGCAGCACGCTGCTCTAGAGTATGTCACCGAACTCTGATGATGTTGAGGAGAATTATCAAGCCTGACCGTGAGTGGCTGGTCAAGCCAAACTGTTTCGTCATTGACGAGGCATTAAGGCGGACACCAAACAAATCTCCGGCCTCGAGTTTTTTGTCGGTACGTCCCGCATGGAGGTTCCTGCTAGTGCGGACGGTTCAGCAAGCCGTTTGTTACAACCGGCACCATAAACGGACAGATTTATCGCGAAGAAGAAGCATGCAGAAGCGCTTGCTGCCCTTCCTCCGCTCTCATCGTGGACCCACGCTGTTCTTGCCGGATCTCGCTTCATGCCAGTACGCCAAGCCTGTAACGGATTGATACGAAGCGAAAGGCGTTACTGTGGTCTAGAAGGAGTCGAACTCCCCAAATAAACCCAAATTTAGTTCGCAATTAAGGTGAAACATCTCGGAATGCAAAGATGGCCGGCACAATGGCCGACTTCTCCGCCTACTCACGTTTTCAAAGGCACAAAACTGGAGGAATAGTTGGCAAATGTTCCTGATCTTCTTATTTTAAGCTTTCTGCTAGTGTACAAAGCCAAAATAAAAAGTGCACTGTTGTGGGATGCTTTCTTCGCGAGATTTGTGCTTTTGAAGTTTTAGTGCAATCTTAGAAGTTGATTCGAAACTGAAAATGGCTGATGGTGCTATGCCACTCGACAGAAGAAAAGTGATGCTTTGTGAAGCTAGTGATCAGTGTGAAGATGGTAAATCAGTTAGGTTTTTATAATCAGTAGTGTTTTGTGTTGGTGTAAGAATGATTTTCAAGAAATAATTTTGCGATTGCGGTACGTGGTTTGGATGGTACTATGCCACCCGGATCCGAAGCACGCTTCACAGTGTCACAGAGCCAAATTGTGTATCACGATTGATGTTTGTTTCGTTGTTATTTGAGATATAGTTGCACAGAAATACCGTTTGGGCGTGTGGTTTAGTGATGACCGAGTGTTTCTGTACTACGTGGAAAGTTGGAGTAAGTGCTTCGAATTGATGGGTAGACAGCGTCGTAGTCATCTTGGATGAAATCGGTGAGATTGTTCCGATCTTTATTGTTACCCTGATAAACTAAATACGTGCCAGTTCCAAAGAGCATATCTTTGGATTTGGAAGTGTGTTTGTATTATCATTATCCATTTGATAACGGTAATGCACACATGCGGGGCTTATTGTTGGTGAAAGTGACTTCTGAATGGACGTGTCTCTTCAGCCATTCTGAAATGGGTCACTGGATCTGCAATAGAGCTATCACCTTCTAACTCCTGGACTAAAGCTTTCTGCAAGAGCATCAAAAAGCATTGCAGAAAGATTTCTTCCATAATATCACTGCCGGACAGTGGGTGTTAGTTGGATCACACACACACACACAATCTTAGAAGTTGATTCGAAACTGTTTCACCTTAACGAAATGTTAGTTATGAATGCCAGTAGTTTCTACGTCAGCGAGCATAAGAATCGGGATGTGGTTGAACACGAAACATATAAATACCTCGGATTCTTGTAACTTCATTCGGCACACGATTATCAGCTACTGGAGCTAATGGAGTTCGAGTCTACGCGGAGACTACGACAGGGCGATGGACTTTCGTGCCTGTTGTTCAATATTGCGCTTGAAGGTTTCAACTGTAAATATAGCGACAGGCATACAGTTTGAAGAAGAAATATGTTCTCTGCATTCAAGGTAAGCATCAGTGGTAACCTTTCAAGG
Source organism: Aedes aegypti (assembly GCF_002204515.2). Lineage (NCBI taxonomy): Eukaryota > Metazoa > Arthropoda > Insecta > Diptera > Culicidae > Aedes > Aedes aegypti. The sequence continues at coordinate 460,721,941 of NC_035108.1, forward strand.
TGAAAGGTCATCGTGCTGTTCGGGTGCTGGAGCTGGTTCATGCGATGCGACGGTGCTTGCGTCGAGCTGGAATCCGCCACGAGACAACGGTTCCGAATGGGCTTGCAGAACGGATGAACCGAACGTTGCTGGAGCGTGCCAAAAGTAGCGCCAAAGCTGTTCGATGCCGGGATTGGAAAGTGATTCTGGGCGGAAGCGGTAGCTACTGCTTCATACGTCGTCAATCGTTCACCGACGGAAGGTCTTCAAGTCACACCTGAAGAAGTTCTCAGGAAAGCGTCCCGATTTGACGCACCTACGTGTTTTCGGAAGGGAGGTCATTGGGCATGTACCGAAGAAGAATCGACGGAAATGGGACGAGATATTAGAGCGTTGCATCTTCATGGGCTATAGCGAAAACTCGAAAGCGTACAGGGTGTACAACTTCAAGACGCAGGCGTAGCAACCCGAGTTCGAGGAATCAGAATACGCCGACATAACAAAACCAGTGGACCCCAGAGCGTGTAACTCCAAGCAAGTATCAAGATTTTCATTTGGGTCTCAGTATTCTTCCTGAGGAAAGTTCCCAAAATCTACCGAGCGGTACAAAGCCCGGCTACTCTCAAACAAGGTGTCGACTACGAAGAAACCTACTCGCCCATGGTCCGGTATGCTACCATCCGCTATTTGATGTCGTTAGCTGCCAGGTTGGACCTGAAGATGAATGTAGTAACCGCGTTTATCCAAGGTGAACTTGGGGAGGAAGAAATTTACATGCAGCAGCCAGAAGGTTTCGTCAACCCGGATTGTCCGAGGAGTGTCTGCAAGCTGAAGAAAACGTTATACGGACTGAAGCAAGCTAGCCGGATTTGGAACCAGATGCTGCATGGAGAATTGAAGAGCTTTGGGCTGAAGCGATCGAAGTTCGACACGTGTGTCCATTACCGGATTGAAAACCGGGTGAAATTGATCACTTTTCATGATTTTTCATGTTTGTTTTCTATAATATTGCCAATGCTAAGCAACCAAATTCAGAAAAAAACAAGTACGCAAGCGAACTTCATTGGCTCATGTACCGACATTTTTCAACAAATATGATTTTAATGCTAAAAATCATGTTTAAATTATGAAATCGGGAGATCCCATTTCGGGGTGAAATTGATCACTTGTCGAAGCGATTACACGGTAAAAAATAAGCACCATGCTATCAATAGTTCTGCACTTGGTTTCGCACTACTGTTGAATCTTGACAAAATCAAGGTAACAGCCAGCCAAGACAAGTTCTTCGGTAGTGGCTTCTTCGGTCCACTTCCGCCATTGATATTCCTTAACACAATACGGTGTGCAGGTAAAAAAACCGCATCCTGAAATTCCGGTCGATGAGCTTCTCGATTGTATAGATTGATGGTTCCAGGGACGATGAAAGCTGATCTGAAAACCGAGTGAAAACAGCTTCATTTGATTATTGTCTATCCTTAAACCAAACAAACAATTTAACTTACCTCTTCAGCATGACCGTTGTTTTCAGCATATCATAGATGCTAGACACGATGGTCATTTCAATGTGGATTGGAATAATTCCAGTCTTCTCACGAACTTGTTATCTATGGCCCAAAAGATTCCTCACAACGCGAAACACTTCGACAATCGAGTCGAAAATATTTTCATAAGCAAAACGTTTGCAAGGATCCCGAAAAACCAAAACAAATTATACGGTTGCCAGACACAGCGAAAAATTTACAATAAGAAAGTCAAAACGTCAGCACACTTCGGCACATTTCGGCACACCGGGCACAAAATGAATTGAGCCGAGTTTCCCACCCCCTGGAAAAACGCTTAAATATAGACAATTTCCATTGGAATTTCCTAAAATCTAACATAAATTCAATAATTTCAACAAAATTGGTACAAATTTTGACGACACAAACTGTTTCAGGCCGACATCATGTTTAAATCCTTGCTTAGAAGTATAAGTTCCTAGATGTCTGTCAAGACCACACCGAACATGATTCTGGAATTTTACATTATTTTTGAAGAAATGTCACTAATTAACAACACAATAAAACTTCACAACTCACAATTTCATATTAGCTAAGTCTAATAGCGGTCGTGTACCTCTGGTTTCTTTGATATTGGTGCTGTATTGGTAAGAAACAAAATTGTGTGACACGATGATCAATTTCATCCGAATTTACGGTAGGGTGATGTGCTAGTTTCCTTGGTATTAAGCTTTGATCAGTGAGCACCTGCAGTATTGCAGTGAATGGTGCTGAATCAGGGTTGTTAACGTTAATCAACGATTAACGTCGTTTCGTTAATTCGTTGACGTTAATTGTAACGATTAGCGAATTTTCCGTTATTATCTCAGATCAGTTAACGATTTCCGTTGATTTAACGTTAACGGCTTCGTTATTTTTGACGTTAATGATTAAGAATTTGTAATGCTTAGCATCCGCGGAGTTAAAGTCCCCAAGTTACGTTACACTTCAAGAGGGGTTGAGCTGTTTATACAAAGATAATTCATTTTTCATACAAAAAATCGTTACGGAGGGGGAATGGATTCGAAAAAAATAGTTTAGTGTAACGTTATAAATGGACACTGTCTCATTTTAAAATAAAATTTTAAAAATATCATAACCAACCTACGCCCAATTGAGAGCTTGCAATATAAATAATAAGTAAAAAGCACATAAAATAAGTTTTTTTATTTACAACCTAGAAATGAACAATTATGGTTTTGATTTAGCTAAGGTGATTATAAAACGAAGCCAAACTTTGAATTTTCAAGTGCACAAGACGAGAGAATCTGACAACAGTTCGCGATGAAAACCAATCAACTTGCTTGCTTGCTGGTGGTGACCAATGGGATAGATTTTCAACGCGGAGCGCTATTTGGTTCTCAAGTCTTGTGCTCTTGAAAATTTAAGGTGTGGCTTCGTTCTATAATCACCTTAAGCATTTCGTTGATAATTCCAAGATTCTTAGTGCCTCCAAGAAGTACTTGAAGGGGCTTGTTTCCATATACGTCATATAAGTTCTACGGAGATTCTTAGTTAATTCGAAAGTACTTGCAGCAACGTTCTTCGTCCCTGTTCTGTACAGAAAAAGTTCTCTAGGATCAATGTATTCTCCACAACGGGAATTCCTCTACCCAGCTCAACGGTGAGAATATGTTCTCATGATAACATCCTTAAGTGGCACCCTGTAACAATGCCTCGCTTGGAATCTTACGGGTCGGCGGGGTCTTCTAGAACATTTTTAGTTGCTGTCCGGAAGCGGCAGGTTTCGCATGCTGCTTAGAGGCAACGGAAGTCGAATTCCATTTTGTATGATCTGTTGACAGTTGACTGCTACCTGTTGCAGTGACAATTTTTGACCAGAAATATAAGATTTGAAGAACTCGGACTAGCGACTGTAAAACAGGAACAACTTGATGAAATGACTCCAAATTAAACCCCTTTTGCAGGAACTTATGTCCAAACAAGGCGACAGATGGATTCAGAATGGTGATGGTTTCATTACTTCAGTTCTAGCAAAACAAGTTTTTCATTCGCCTCCTTAGAAACGGAATCTGCTTAGAGACGATTTGTTTACTGACGTAAAGAAAATTTTTCGAAGGTTCTACTTGGGTTGGGCAACAGGCGATTAACGATTTGGTTAGCGATGTTCGTTGATGTTGATTCAACGCAACCCGTTGACGTTGACGTTAACTACCATGAAAATCAACGCAACGGCGTTAACGTTGATTCTCAACAGAATCAACGTTAACGGCGTTAATCGTTGATTAACGTTAACAACCCTGGTGCTGATACAAACCGATGCCAAACAATTATTTCCCAAAACGGCTTTCGCATTGTAGAATAAAATTTTGATAAATCTTGATCGTCCTTTTTTTTAAATTAGGCAATTAAATTGCATCTTGCCGTATTCTCAATTCGTCGTATCGTTTTCATTTATGTCGCAATCAGTTTTCAGATTCGTTTCACAATAAACGGCTCACTGTGATATAGTGAGTGGTCAAAATACAACATATTAACGCTATAATAAAATGTTTTACTAGATCTACGAACATCTCCCTCCATTCATTCAGCAAGATGAACTATATTAATATCCTTTAAAACTCATTGTTTGCCATCAAAATCAGCCCAATCATATAAACACAATCCTTAGTAGAGGTCGAAATACGCGTATCTGTCAAAAGACACAAACTCTAGTGAAATTAAATGATATAGCACTAAATTCAGTTACCGAAAAGCTAAACATTACATATAATTTGTAATTGGATTAGATGGACAAATTGATGTGAAGATTTGCGAAAAAGTTACACGTATTCTAAGTGAGAATCGAACTCACGACTCCCCGATCTCTAGTTGGGGCGCGTTAACCACTACGCCATGAGAGGACTCATGAACGCAGAAGTTAACCTGAATTCGATTTCAGCTCTCGGGCTAGGCATTGGATATATATAGAAAGCGTTGTGTTTGGATGGGCATCTAATTCTTCCGAAAGAGGTGCACTTTGCGAAAAAGGACCACGTGATTATTGAGCTGAAATCGAATTCAGGTTAACTTCTGCGTTCATGAGTCCTCTCATGGCGTAGTGGTTAACGCGCCCCAACTAGAGATCGGGGAGTCGTGAGTTCGATTCTCACTGAGAAGACGTGTAACTTTTTCGCAAATCTTCACATCAATTTGTCCATCTAATCCAATTGCAAATTATATGTAATGTTTAGCTTTTCGGTGGTTGTTAAACTTCCACTCGGCTGGTTGGCCGTAAACCACGATTCATAATTAAAAACAAGTACTAAATTCAGGTTTTCATTTCTTTATAGGTACTCCACTAAATAGGTCGAAGATTTATTATCGTCTATGACGAGTTTTTCAGCTTATTGCTTGTAGAAATGAACACAATTGGTATTGGAAGGGTTAATAGAAGATGTGCCTATGAAACAATGGACATTTGCTATGTATTGTTCATAGTTCTGTCAAACCACTTTGCAATAACACTCATAGTGCAAATAAATTTGTCTGATAAACTATACACACATTACTCAATCTCGTAATGACCCCAACGCGAGGGAAAAAGCGCCTGGCAGCGTCCAGTTACGAGCAACGGCGTCGCCGTTTGCGCCATTTGGCCAGCTATGCCTCGTCGATGGGCAGCCCCACAACGCTCCCCATCCAACCGGTACTCGTTTGCGCGCCTCCACAGGAACAATGGCGCGACGACAACAACAATGCACCCAACATCAATCCCAGGAGGAGACCGTACCTTGCGGGGGCCTTCATATACAAAAGTGGCCCGGAGGACGATCTGCGGCTGCACGTGTTCGACCAGCACGAAGTGAAGGTGTAAGTAGTGTGATGTTCCCTCTATATAATACAATACTGATTCCCATTTCGCACCGAACCCGAGATAGACGTCATGAGGAGCTGGAAACAATCGAAAGGATCACTGCTGATTTCGCCTCCGCAACGGCGGGAAAACCAAATTACGTGACTGGCGTGTACTTGGCACAGAGGCAGGTCCCCATCAACTGCACCGATGAGTGCCGTTTCGAGCTGGAACGGAAAGCGTACTGGAGATTGAATCAAACTTATCGGGCGAACTTGAACTTTCGGAGGCAATACGTCGAAGCCGTGAGGTACGAGTGGGATCCCGAAGTGGGAGGTTCGTACTCGTACAAAACTACGGCAAGTTGGAACGTGTCGGGGAATTGATGTGGCATTCGAATAAATTGTTTGGGTACGTTCTAGAATATCCCTTGTTGAACTCCTACAAGAAGAACTCCCAAACTACTGAAGAAGCCTTAGAGGATTCCCTTGATAAATTTCTAAGAAAATTGAAAATAATGTAAAACAAATCAAGCGATGCTCTGATTAATATCCTACAGGATATTCTGAAGTAATCCCTTAAACAAAATCGGACGGAATTCCTGAAGAAATTTGTGTGAGAATTATCGGAGAATCCATGAAGATTCCACTTGAAAAATCACTCGAGAAGAACTGCTGGAGTATAGTATTACGATGGAATGCAAGAGACATTTCGGAAGCAACTTAATGAGGCAGCCCAAGTCGAATTTATTGAATTCCTGCAATTTTTTAATAGATTTCCTCAATAATAAATGATGGAGTTTTTGAAGCAGTAATTGGGGATGAATTCGTGAAGGAATTCATATGAAAATGCTTGAAAGAATAACAAATCAGTGTAGGAATTTTTGTAGGGATCTCTAAAAAATCCCTAAACGAATTTTTTCAAAATGAACTCCTTAATAATGCTAGATTTCCTTGGAAGAACTTCTGTGTGAAGAACGAGGAAAACACAATCTGGAACAAATCCCGGGATAGTCCTTGGTAAAATATTCAGATTAATCCGTGTGGAACTTTTTGGAGATAGTAGCATTGAAATGCTGTGAGATTTTCTGGTGCATATTCTGAAGAAATTTCTTTAAGTATCTCTTAAAATCGTTCCAAGAACTCCTGGGAGAATTGACAGAGAAATCTTTAAGAGAATGTTTAATGGACTACCTGGTAGAGTGCCAAAATGTATTCCAGAAGATACCTATGGAGAAATCACTAGAAAAATTCTTGAAGCTGTTGCTTCAATAAGCAATTCCTGACACGGTGCCCCGACCGACCGTTATTATGTAAAATAAATGTCCATCAAATCTGAGTACAGGGATCGATTCCTGAGGTCATTCTGCAACTCTGGGCCAATTTAAAAAAAAATCCCTAGGAAGAATCAAGAAATCTTGATTTGAAGTTTTTGACTTGATAATTCAATATAATCCATAATAAAATAACACTGAAAAAAACCTACAAAAACGCTCAAAAAAGTTGGCTAAACTGTTCTCAACTAGTATATAATTGTTACCGTTGTTATAATTAGAAATATTTACAACTGACTTAACTTGCCAGAGTGACTTAAGTACGTTTTTACAAGGCTTAAACCCTTAAGCTTAGTTTAATAGAATAAAATCTAAGAAATAAAATCCAACATGATATTGATGTTATATTCGATAAACGAGAATCACTCAATGCTGACTATTATTTATTTACAGCTTATTTTTGGACTTTCGCACTATGTGACCAGCCCACTAAAGTCTGCCGTATTTTTTTTTTGCTTGATAAAATTTGCTTCTTTGTACATTTGAAACTACTCTTGATGTTTACGTCTAGTTTTCCACCGTGCCCTCAGCATTTTACGTAAACATTACCCTGTTCTACATTCTCAGCCACATCAGGATTTTAACTACACGAAAAACATGATTGTCATACGTCACAAGTATTCGAAAATTAACAAAGTTATTAACAACTTCAAACAAATCCCCAATAATTATCATTTAACTATCAACTTCACTAGGACTTCCATTCTCTTTAGCTGCAAGCATTAACTTCGTTTTAATAGAACTCATTGCCAATCTGTATAATGATTTCTAGGTCACGTTCGACTAAGTAAAGAAAATCTAGCTGAAGAAGATGGTGATATCTTAACATAAACAGGGAAAGCTGATTTAGCTAATAAATACAATCAAATGTAAGAATTGTATACGAGGTGTCCACTTTTTCTTATAAAATTACATAAAATGAAATGGAGATGAGTTCCCGAATTTACTGTTCAATATTGCGTTTTGTTGCATATACTCCTTGATTTTGTAGACGATGACTTTAATGGAATCGATCAAAATGCAGAAGAGTGGGGTATCACTGTTTCAAAGAGGGACAATTTAGATAAGCTTCGTCTTTGTTGTAATGTCATTTACTCTACTTAAACGTGTATGATTGCATGCAGAGAAATGAGCAGGTTCAGTTGTGTTGGTGCTGAGGCAGTGCTTGATGGGGATATAGTTGAACTTGTTGAAGAGCCATAGAACACTTATGACGAGTGATCATGATATTTCATGTGTTGTAAAAACATGTGTTCTGGTTGCGAATACCTTCTTTTATTCTTTTTTCGCAACCAAGCTGAGGGACCCGCAACTTGCAAAGGGAATTGCTACATTGTTGCTTGATAAAGGCTTATCTGACTTCATAGATCCATTCTTTCGTTAATAACTTCGCACAAATTCCTTGCGATCCTTTATCGTACAACACTGAAGTGTTTCGAAAAGTAAATAAAAAGTTTTCAATATTAATGCAAAGGGAGCAACGATGAATGCAAGCATGCCCAAATGAAATATCATTGTCAATTTGCCCTGTAAAGAACGCTGATTATTGGTTCTTTAACCACATTTATTAAAGAACAGGAGCAAAGCCTATTAAGCGAATAAAATACGGTAAACTTCAGTGGGCTGGTCATTTAGTGCAAATGCCGGAAAAAATAGTTACATCAATCAGGTGAAGGTCAGTGGTCCCGTGGAAGACATCTGCGTAAGTTCATTTTGATGTTGACTTCAGCGTGCCAGAGCAACCAAATCATTCCTGATTTTAAACAAACGTTTGATACTTGCTCTTAAAAGTCGATTAATCAGTGATGGCTTATCTTCTGACTAATATTATGCTACATTTATTCTAAGGTTCTTGTTTTTTGAAATACAAACATTGGTAATTGTAAATTTATTTGTTTTTTTCCTTGCAATCGATTTTACACAGAAAACAGCAATCAATTGAACTTAGACCCGAAAACTATGGAAAATAACAAAACATACTTAAGCCATTCCGGTAATAATTTAGATGTAAATATTTCTAATTATAACAACGGTAACAATTGTATACTAATTAAGAATAGTTTGGCCATTTTTTCGAACGATTTTAAAAGTTTTTTCAGTGCTATTGCGTAATTTTAATATGGTTTATATCAAATTTTAAGTCAAAAACTTCAAATCAAGGTTTCTTAAGATTCCTCCTAGAAATGTTTTTAAAAAATGGCCCAGAGTTGCAGAATGACCTCAGAAATCGATCCTTGTACTCAGATTTGATGGACAATTTTTTTACATAATAACGGTCTGTCGGGGCACCGTGCCTGAAGAATCTGTGGAATAGTCGCGTAATAGTATCTAAAGGTTTCTCTGGATCATCTAAAATTTTGCACCAGGATTCTCTGCAAGCAGAATAAGGAAAACAGTGACTTTAGAAATCATTTTAGCATAGCATAAACTGACTTTACATATCAATGGTTGCTAATCAGCGATTGATCGGAACTGGTAAGAATTGCATTTCGATGCAAGTGAATAAAGGACGGGACCTTCCGCTTACTCTTTTGCTCCTCGACTGAACGCAAATATTTTTTCGCACTCGCACAACGTGAACCGGACACTCCGTCGTTCAACCCACAGGAACATGCAACGGAATGAAAAGACTACACACTACTCAACATTAACTTTGAGAACCATTTTGGTTAGACCATTCATTGCAAATAGATACTTTTTAGAGACTTGGATTCAAATAGTAACCCAATTTCTGGAAGGATACCTATTACCTACCCTGCATTTATCGGTCTCTACCAGAAGGGTCCGAAGCAAAGGCTTTCGAATAAATTGTCCACGGTTGGATCTACCAAGACTCAATACCTGAAATTTCCTTCATTTTGTCATTTGTTTTATTATTATCAGGTATTTTAAATTATTATCAAAATAAGGTAGGTTGATGTGCATACACAATTATTAGGAATAGTTTGATAGCATACCTCTAGCCTCGGTGTTCCAGGAACACTTTGAAGAAACCTTGTTCCTCTTCCGGCACGATGTTCTTATTGATGGCATTCTTTAGCGCGTACCGGCAGCCCTGCGTGTTGTATCCGGGCTTGAAGGATCGATCTTCAGACTTCAGTAGACCCAACTGGATCAACATGAAGTCCCTCAAGCTCTTGAGTCGATTGTTGGCTTTCGCGTACTCGTAGGCATCGGCGAAAAGGGCCTCGGAAACTTCCAGCGCTTCCTTGCTCTTCTCCGAAATTTCCGACAGCTTGAGGATGGTGAAGGCCACATAAACCAGATAGTCTTCTTCTGGGAGAGATTTGAGATACTCTTTGAACGCTTCCGCTTTGTTCGATTCTTCCAACGAGTGGAACATGGTTTCCGAAGGGTAATGTGTCTGACAGTATGCTTCAACCGTGTTGGGTAGCGATTGGTCAAGGTCTATCGTTGAAGCGTTATTGTTTTCCGACAGGAGGTTGCGAATGGCCGGCTCGGCTGTTACATTAGGGCTCTGCTGGAATCCATCCTGTTCGGCTTGATCGGATTCTCCGGCATCACTTTCGTCGCTTTCTTCGCATTCTTCATTGTCGTCTTCTTCCTCCTCTTCCTCTTCAATATCTTCCTCGTCTTCTTCGTCCTCATCATCCTCCTCTTCTCCTTCGGAATCATCGTCATCGAGGGGACCAAGCGCTTCCAACCGATCGTACTGAGTCAGAGTCTCTCTCAGCTGCTCTCGACATTCATACCCGAATTGGTTTCCATCCAGAATCAAGCTCTTAAGGTTATCCTTGTTGTAAGTAGCGTTGGCAATCGCGAAGCCACCCTCCGGACCTATTTCGTTGAATCCAAAGTTCAACACCTCGATGTCAGTATGGGCTTCCTGCAAGGCCTCTCCGAGTAGCATTGCGCCCTTCGTCTTCAGCAGGCAATCACCGAAATTAATCTCCCTCAAGCACTGCAAATCGTAAATGGCGTCTGCAATGGCCGCTGCCCCTTTCGGTCCAATGGTATTATCGTTCAAGTTCAGCACCTTCAGGTTACCGTTCTCTTTGAATGCTTCCGACAGGGCCGTAATGCCCACGTGGTAGATTCCATTCTGTGGCATCTCGATGTGTTCCAAAGTTCTAACTTTCCCGAAAACCTCCGCCAATGCTTTCGCGCCATCGTTTTCCAAACGGTTCCGCCCGGCAATGAACACCTTTAGGGACAACGGTTTTCCCAGCTCCGAACTAGCCGCGTGGCATGCCAGCAACGCCTTCGACAGCATCTTTCCTCCTCCGATTCCCAAACCGCAGTTGTTCAGTATCAGTTCCTGCAAAAAAGAAGCATTCAAATTCAGATCATCTCTATGCTCATTGAATGGATTAACCGAAAATGGAATAAAGTCGTTTGGCTTGAATAAAATAAGGACGAAGGGTCATTTGTCATAACATAAAGAAGAACCTATTTTAAAATAAGGAGCATAACTATGGTGAAATCCTAGTTTGGTCAAATGACCATTATGCAGATGTAGTTATGCCAAACGGTTTTATTCCAAATAACTTTATGCAACTTTATCCCATATTGGCTTCCCCCCTTGCAAGTTGATCCACGGAACGACATCAAGTGGAATAAATTACAGTTAACTCTCCCTTATTCGATTATTCCGTAACTCGATATCGAGTTAGAGAACCATAGTAAGAGTTGATTTTCATGGCTACCTCGAAGGTCCCTTGAATCGCATTTGCACTGGTTTTGTGTTCTATAACTCGATACCTTCCTAATCTCCTAACGTCCCTTCAATATTGAGTAATGGAGAGTTGACTGTAATAACTTGAAAAATATAAAAATGAAATTTTCACAGCACTTCAGAGATATTTTGAATTTTAACATGTAGATATTTTGACTGTTCCCTTTCCAGCGTTCAAAATCAAAAAATGTTTAATTAAAATTATTTTTTTTTACAAATTTTAATAATTAATTGAATTGAACAAGTTTGCTGAAGTTATTGTTTGTGTAGTTCTTTAAAATTTTAAAATAAATCATTCATAATTTTTCGTCAAAAAATTCACTTTATTCATGCAAAAAAAAAAAACGTTTTAACGTCTGCGAGTGTTTTGTTCTTTTTGCTGAACAGTGTTTCGTGACAGCGACCCAAACAAGTAAGATAGTGTCCGCGATCACAAGAACTTTATGTTTAAAGGTTTCGAAGGCATAATTCGGTATCAGGTACCAGAAGGCCGGCTCCAGAAGCACGTTCCCCGCCATTTGGGAGATTTGTGCCATCGCCATATTTGAGCGTATTTTATCATCTACACGATGGGCGAGGGTTGGGAAGGGAAGATGGGAGAAAATAGGGTGGTGTCAGACATCAAACGACTTAGTGAAAATATCAGCGAGTTGGTTCTTAGTCCCGATTACTCCACCTTGACGTTACCGGCTGCTACATGGTCCCTTATAAAATGATGCTTGAACACTCGAACATTATGAATTATTTTGGCGCGATATATTCACTGATGTTTTTTGTTCTTGACAGTTGCCATCCTGCATGGTTGTGACACTGCGATGACGTGTTGCCACACTGAACGTATTTTATGCCTTCACTCCTCCTCAACGAGTCATTCGCAGACCAATCTTCTCCCGTAGTTCCTCCAGTTATACTCTCGCCAACGGTTTTGTCAGCGCATCCGCCAGCATGTTGCCTGAAGGACAATAGACGACGTTGATCCTCTTCTACTCTGCCATGTCACGCACGAAGTGGTATCGCGTGTCAACATGCTTCGATCTTTTGGTCCCTCCGTTTTGCTCCAGCAGCTTAATGCAGCTCTGATTATCTTCGTTGATCTTTACAGGCTGCTTAACGTCTTCGCCGAAATCTTTCATGAGCTTCAAAATCCACTGCAGGTCCTGACAGCACTCCGACAACGAAATATATTCCGCTTCTGTACTAGATAGCGCAACACATGTCTGTTTCCTTGCAGTCCAAGAGATGGTTCCATCACCGAGTCGGAATATGTAACCACAGTTGGATTTCCGGTCATTAACGTTTCCGGCCCAGTCAGCATCCGCAAAGCCTTCGAGTTCGCCATCACCTCCGATGCACAGTTTCAAGTCACAGGTAGCGGAATTTGGGGCAAGTGTGCCACCTTAAGCAAATTGTTCTCTAACTTTGCCCAAGGCTCATAAAAACCACCTATTTAGCCTCATGATGATAGTTTCACATCTTTTCATAACCAATGTGCCATTTTAAATGAAAATAATTTCAAAAAGTATTAGTTTTGGAGCTTCTCAAATATCATCCAAAATAACCTATTTTTCGACACTATGGGGCAAGTGTGCCACCCATATGGGGCAAGACGGCCACCGAATGAACATCGTATGTAATTCAACTTGTAATGAAATTTTCTTAATTCAATATTATTATTACGTAAAAAGCAGACGCTAATCGATAATTTAAAAAATAATTTTAAGTTTACCGTAATAAGGTGGTGCTTTATAACAAGGTTCAAAACATACGTAACTCGCTATTACTCATTCGAATAACTAAAATGGTTATTTTTGTCTCCATTCAATACAATATAAGTAGTACCCTTATATTACGGCAAATATGTATAATATTACACTATATCAGCACTAAATAACGGTAAAATATTGATGTAGATATGTAAAACGGTACTTAATAAGCCGAAAAACATGTTATTATTGAATATTTTGAGATAAAATCACTTTGGGGGGCAAACATGTTAGTTATTCCCCTACTATACTTCAGAAACCACTACCGGTGCCTCATTTTAGTTTATTACTATGATTTCGTTGATGATGTTTACATTTTTATAAATTTCACTTCAACAATTTTTGTTTACCAAATAGGTGGCACACTTGCCCCAAAAACTATACATTTCAACCAATCTGGATTTTGTATGTAAAACTAAATACTTTTTTCGTTCAAATGCCACAATAACTTACACATTTGAATAGTTTCACGATGTACAGTACGTTGGAAAAATCTGTTGATAATTTACCTTTTACCATGCTATTTGGAAACAACGAAATCTTATAAAAATCCACTCAAATTTGGTTGTCTTTGCAAAAATCGATGTAAATACGTGTAAAATAGAGCAATGTTCATCATATTTTGATTATTATATTGTGAACTATGGAAGAACATATTGTTAAGCTCAAAGAAAAAATATATATTGTAGTTTTTATAAAAAGCAGGGGTGGCACACTTGCCCCAAAGTCCGCTACCAATCAGGTAACGAAGCACTCGTTTTGCTTCTACCCAATCAGCACCAGTAGGTTGACTCACCTTCCTACCTAGTATCGACGTGCTTATAGCAATGTCAGGCCGAGTGTGCACAGCAAGATAAAGCAAACCTCCAATAAGACTTTGAAAATTGTCATTGGTAGGTAGCTTCTCGCTCTCCTCCTTTTGCTGTACGTAGCCTGTGTCCATCGGTATTTTTGACGCTTTTGCTTCCTCCATACCGAACCGATGTGCCAATTTCCGAATGTATGCCTTCTGACTCAGGTAGTAGTGCTTGCCTTGTTTCTCTACCTGTATCCCGACAAAATGCTGCACATCTCCCAGTTGAGTAAGATCAAATTCAGCTTGCAGGCTCTTGAAAATCTCTTCATACTCCTGTTGACTCGAACTCGCGACCAACATGTCATCGACATACAACAGGATAAATGCCGATTTCTTACCTCGATGACGGACGTACAAACAAGGGTCTACACTAGATGGCTTGAATCCCATTCGACGTAGACACAGTGGTAGAACGCTGTCTATCTTCCGGTTCCACATCCTAGCCGACTGTCGTAGACCATAGATGCTTTTCTTCACGAGCAACACTGAATTTCTCTTCTTCGGTGTCACTCCGGGGGGCACTCGCATAAAAATTTCTTCATCCAAGTCAGCATTGAGATATGCCGTTTTGACATCAATATGCTTTACCAACATTCCTCTTCTAGCAGCGATGGTGGGTAGTGTGCGAAAAGTCACTTGTTTCGCAACAGGTGCAAAAATTTCATCGAAATCCACGCCGTACACTTGGTTGAAACCTTGCGCGACGAGGCGGGCCTTGTGCTGAATAACATTGCCGTCCTCATCGTAAATCCGCTTAAACACCCATCGACATCCTACGATTTTCCTTCCAGGTGGTAGTTCGGCTTCTTCCCAGGTCTGGTTTTCTGGTTGCTTCCATTTTTTACTTTCAGGTCCATTAACAGCTTCCTGGTAGGTGCGCGGTTCATCAGACAATTCTTTCACTGGACCGCTTACCTGATAACGCTGAGGTGGAACACCAATATTGCTTCGCCGCGATCGTCGCACTTCATCATTTGGCGGCAATTCCAGCTCCTCCTGTTCCTCTCCGTGGAAAATAGAACTTGCCGAAAAACCTTCAAAATCTTCATCTGCATCTTCGTATTCACTCACAACACTTCCTTCTCCACGATCTTTTTCAGGTTCATCTGGCTCCGCTGTCATCGGGAACTCCACAATCGATTCCTTCGATGCTGGTTCGGTTGGACGAAAAATCTCCAGCTGATCCTGCTTCAGGAACCGCACATCCCTACTAATGACAACCTTGTCCGTTTCCAAATCGATCATACGATAGCCTTTGTGCTGCGACGAATATCCGATGAAAGTCATCCTGACAGCTTTCGGTTCCAATTTAGTGCGCTTCTCCGATGGCACAAACACGCACGCTTGCGAACCGAACACATGAAGATGTTCCAAATCCGGCTTCTCCTTGAAAACGATTTCATACGGCGTCTTATCTCTCACCCGTGTTGGAAGCATGTTCTGCAGATGATTGGCGGTATTCACAGCCTCCGCCCAATAACGGTAGCCCATGTTGGCATCCAGGAGCATACATCTTCCCTTCTCTACCAGTGACCTGTTTTTGCGCTCTGAAACACCATTTTGTTGGGGTGTATAAGCAGTAGTGTACTGCTGCAGTATACCTTCCTGAGCGCAAAGTTTTTCGAAGGATTTAGACCTGTACTCCCCACCCTGATCGGATCGAAGTACCTTCGGTGTCTTGCCGAACTGCGTTTTGGCCATCCTTACGAAACGCTTGAAGCATTCTTCGATCTCGGATTTCTTACGAAGGAAAAAGATCCAGCTGTATCGACTAAAGTCGGCATCCTCCCGGTGTGGGAGTATTCATGGGGCCACATACGTCACTGTGGATGAGATCCAATATTGCGGTCGATTTCTGATCGGCGTGTTTCTGAAATGAAAGCCTTGCCATCTTTCCTTTTAAGCCACACTCGCATACCGCTCGGATACCACACGGCTGAATGCGAAAACCACTAGCTAATCCGCTTCTCTCCAGTTCCAAAATGGCTTCCGGGTCCCGATGTCCCAATCTTCGATGCCACTCGTGGATACACAGTGGATTGTGGCTTTTAGCGACCGATACCATAGGCGTTTTTACTATCTTCAACAAATACAAGCCGCCTTCAAGTACCGCTTCGCCTGCTGTTCGGCCACCACAAGAAATAGTACAACCAGATGCAGAAAAACTCACCTCAGCTCCTTTCTTGACCAAACAGCCAACGGATATCAGGTTGGCATTCATTTCCGGAACGTACAGTACTCTGGATAGTACCACCTGCTTCGCTCCTTGACCTTGAACCAAAAAAGAAATTCGACACGTTCCTTCGCCTTCCACCAGACACTTCCGACCATCAGCCACAATCACCATACTCGGGGTTTCCAAACTTCTTCTCACAACAGTGTCAAAATATTCGCGGTTTGCACAAATGTGCCACGAAGAACCAGAGTCAATCATCCACTCACTAATCGAGTCATCACTGACCGCGAACGCGAACGCATCGTCATTTTCTTTCGTGTATGATGCCACTTTGGCCTGTGCACTTCTCGAAGCTTTCGATTCGTCCCGACTCACTTCACTCGGTTTCGGTTTCACTCGACAATCCTTTTTCTTATGTCCGACTCTCTGACAGTTGTGGCAAACAACACTTTTCTTATGCGAAGCTTTTTCTTTCACTCTCAAAGCTTTCTCACTTTTTTCGTCCCCTTTGCGTTTCATCACTTTATCCAACACTTTTTGTTTCACCAACTCCAGTGTGATTTCTTCTTCTTTACGGCAGTCCAAAGCCGTCGAAAGGGTACTGAAGGATTTCGGAAGGCTGCATTTACCCCCGCCGCAGCAGTTTGCTCCGGTGAAGTCCCTGGGCTCACAAACTTCCACAGGTCCTCTCTCACCAGCAGTAGCTCGACGGTGAATTTCCAGCTGCCATAGTTCTGATTATTGAGCTTCGGAATTCCTAGCCGCTCCATCTTGATTGCTCATCAGGTCGCACACACTTTTTACTTTATTACTGAGCACATTACCTCTTGAAATAAAACACGATGTGTACTGTTGTACAGTCAATCAACTAATAAAAAAGTTTTATTCTCTACACTCGAACATTATGAATTGGAGAGTTATTTTGGCGCGATAGGCCTATTCACATGACGTCTCAAATCAGCTGATCGGGAAGCACTTTGACATTTCTTCTATGAAAATAACAGGCCCGTGTGCCACCGATGTAAACAAATGCATAGACGGATCTGTCACATGAAAAGGCCTATATATTCACTGATGTTTTTTGTTCTTGACAGTTGCCATCCTGCATGACTGCAACTGCGATGACGTGTTGCCACACTGAACGTATTTTATGCCTTCACGGTGTTGTGCCTCGAATGCCAAGGTCGTCAAGGAGTCCAGCCAGTCATATAGCTTCTGTCACGCCAGAACCTAGTGCCACATACGCGGCCTCACTGGATGAAGTCGTTACCGTTGTCTGCTTCTTACTTGACCAACGCTGCTTTCCCGAATATCTGAAATAGGAAACCACTCACCGATTTTCTGTCCTGTTGGTCAGTTACCCAATCAGCATCGACATATCCAACTAAGGGTACCATTTGTTCATTGCGTGAAAACTTCAGGAACATCAGGTCGCTGCTGAAAACGTCCAATGTATCCTACTGGGAAGCGTATGTCCGGTCGAGTAGCCAGCATAATGTACATTAAACTCCCCAGTAATTCTCGATATGGTGCTTCTGTTACTTCTGACGTACCTTGGAATAGCTGCGAGTCCTTTTCCATCGGTGTTTTAGTCGTATAACAGTCTTCCATAGAAAAGTTCCTTAGAATCTTCTTGATACTGGCCTCTTGTGACAGCTCCATTCGTCCTTGCTTCCTATTATAAGAAATCTTCATTCCGAGGAAATGCTTCGCTTCGCCACAGTCAGTCATTTTGAAATGCTGGGATAACTTTTTCTTTACAGTCTTCAGTCTTTCTTGCGAAGGGAGCGCTCCAGGATTTGATGTATCGGACTGCTCTCAACGTCATTCAGATGTTCGTCGAAGTGCTACTTCCACCTTTCGATCACCTCACGCTCGGCCGTCAAAATGCTCCCATCCTCGACCAACCAGTCTTCACAATTCTTTATAGATCTTTGACCAACTATGGCGATCGCTAACGGTTCAAAACGAATCTATATTGAATCCGGTTGACCGGGTCCTTATCCCTGCACATCTCGGCTCGCGGCACAGAGCCGTTGCGGGATCATGCGTTGAGCTTCTGATAGAAATTACGTGTTTCTAGAGACCTACACAGCTGTTTCATTTCCTCGCACTCCGTCTCATCCAGGCGACGTTTTTTCTCCCGAAAGAGGCGGGTCTGCTGTTGCCGTTTCCGTCTATAACGTTCCACGTTCTGTCGGGTCCCTTGTTGCAGCATGACCGCCCGCGCTGCATTCTTCTCCTCCTCCAGAATGTGCCTACATTCCTCGTTCTACAACTGGATATCTGCCTCTCGATGGTCGAGTTATGGAGAGTTGACTGTATTTATTTTGACAAAAACATTCAAATAATTCAAATTATTGAGCATGAGCATGAGCATTGATGACCGTACAATTCGTAGTTGCTACTCCGTAATTGACAAGAATCATCGAAATTGTACAGGGAACCAACAGATGTAGCTTGGGAGTAGCATACCAATGTACATTTTCGAGGACTCTGAAATTAGTAATGTCAATAACGGCGCCAGCCACGTCCTTACGGTCATCGGGGAAGGGAAGGAATGTTAGTGTGACATCCATTGTTTCTAAAGACCGAGTATACCTCTGCATCTTCATGGTTGCCACGGGAAGGAGTTTTGTTAGTGGGAGGGTTTCAAAGCTACATGATCAGGATTCACCTTGGTAAGTGATGCGATTCATGTAACCGTCGACATCTTAAACATCGAACTATTCAAAGGTTTGAATTTCGCAATTTTATAAAACATGAATAAGCGCTTATGTCAACACTCAAGTGACGAACTATTCATAGTTTGTTCAACAAATTCATAAAAAGATACATGTTATGATACAAATGTGTTATTACAAGCATGAAACGAGCTCACCAATTGGTAATCCATCCTCGACTGAACAGTTACAATCGCAGCGTCAACACGTATAAGCAGGAATATAAAATAACTCCGATGGCGCGCGAATGAAGTGCTAACTGAAAAAAAAACACTCCGAGCGCACGAAAAATGAATCGGACTGCTTGTGTCTTCGCTAAGCACTGAGTAAACAAACGAAGCCACCGAAAAACACTCCGAGCGCGCGAAAATAAATCTGACTGCTTGGGTCTTCGCAAAGCACTCTCAAATAATTCAAATGATTATTCGACCAAAAGTAGTTTAAAAAAATGTTTGATGATCATTTGAATTATTTGAATGTTTTTTTCAATGGATTTTTTCTGATTATATGATAATTTCATAATCAAAAGTAGGGTGCTCATTGTGGTAGATCTGGATGTTAATGTATGTATGTATGTTTATTTATTTGTGACGATAACCTATTAGTTTAAAAACTTTTTACAAGGTCAAGGAAGCTTAATAAGCTTAATAAGCTGGCCGTGCCTCTGGTGCTAATTATTATCACTAAAGCTGTCAACGAAGGAGCACTCATATCACCCCATTGGTTAAAAATCGACTCAAAAAAGGCTAATTTAAAAAAATATTCATTCATTTGTGAGCCAACATAAATCATGCGTATCTTGCGTATTGGTCTTAATTTTTTTTATAAATCATGTTAAAGTCCGAAAATTTTATAATATTTTTAGCACTTTTATAGTTTTTCTTAAGATGGCCAAATTGCATCACTTTCCCCAAGTTTTATCTTTGTCTTGCCTGTGAATGATCTGTCAAACTGACCAGAGTATTGTCAAGCTCGATTATTGGTACATTGAAGAATAAAAAAAAACATCTTTATGAATATTAAATTACTGCATTTCAGATAGCAATGATAGATGTTCATAAAAATTGACTGGATTTTGAACTAAAATTAACTAATTTAGCAAATTAGCAAAACTAAGGTGATTACTTTCGTTTTAATTTCGTTCTACTGTGGACCACTGTGCATTGAACCCAGTCCCAAAAAACTCACCTGCAGCGTATAGCAGGTCGCACTCTTCAGCAAATCCACCAGCCCAGTCATCCCGTTCGGTCCCAGCGCATTGTCCGAGCAGTCCAGCACCGTCAGCTGGGCCCCGGCTGCAATCATTCCCTCGCCCATCGCCTTCAGGGCCAGCGGAATTTCCGTCTTCATCCGGCCGGTGAACAAATCCTTCCACAGGGCTTCCTTCAGTTCCGGGTGTTTCTCCAGGGCTTTGGCAATGCCCTTGGCCGCTTCCACCCCCAGGGTGTTGCCCTCCAGATTGAGGAAGTGCAGCCCGGTGCAGGCATCGATGGCGTCCAGCAGTTCCTTGGCTTCCGGGTAAACAACAGGATTAGGTACGAATTACGACAGCTGCATTTGATTGGCAGGTGTTCCACTTACCTCCGGCTTCGGTTTCCCATTTAAGCGCCTTCCCGAGGAAACTGACACCTGTTTTTGCCGGTGTTTCATCGAGGGCAGTTGTGATTGAGGCCAGGTTAAAACTGGACATGTTTACGGCAGGAAATACCCCGGAAAATCACGAAAAATCGTTTCCAACAAATTGGACAGCTGCTCGACCGGTTCTTGTGCAAAAGCTTGCTCTGTTCTGCGTTTTGACCGCTGGCTGATTGGAGGAGAGGTTATGTTTGTTATGTTTTCTGTTTTGGGCTCTGGAAGTCGCGCATCGCCGCTTTATCGACTTTGCCTGCAGCATGGAACGAGCACTCTGCACTGAAAACGATATTAAAAGGGATGCGCTGATGAGCCAGAAAATGCCTCTCGCCGAAAATGATATATTTGGGGCTGATACACAAGTTTCATAACGTTGAATGGTGGGTGTTCTTCGGTCATACAATTTGTAAGATAGTCATATAAAAATCGTAACGAGGAAGTGAGTGGGTGTCGAAAATGGTCATTTTTGGCGTTATGAAATTTGTGCCCTTGTAGAAAAATATTTCATAACTCCGAAAATGACCATTTTTGACACCCACCCACTCCTTCGTAAAGCATTTGGTATGGATACACTACAAATTTTATATGAGCTGTAACATCGCGAAGACACCCACTCACCCCCTTCAGCGTTATGAATGGATCATTAAAATAACCAAAACGGCCGCCATAGAAAGCATAGATAGCGCCATCGTAGCCTTGTGTGTTTGACAGAACAGCAATGCTGTCACAATGTTAAATCCCATATACAGTGGTGCCTTTGTTTTGATGCGGTGAGCAATTGCAAAAACTACTTTCAATGATCCATTTGTGAAGGGCCCATTCACAAATTTCATAACGCTGTAGGGGGTGGGTGGGTGTCATTGAGATATTACAGCTCATACATAATTTGAAAAGTATTCAAACAAAAAGCGTTACGGAGGGGTGGGTGGGTGTCAAAAATGACCATTTTTGGCGTTATGAAATGTGTGAATAAACCCGAATGGGCCGAGCCTGGGAGGGAGAAACCAATACAAAATTTCTGTAAGTCATAGTGAGCCGGGATTCCGCTGTCACGAACTGTCACTGTGAACCCAGATCTCAAACATTGGACTAACATAGAAAAAGCGCGTAACTGATTAAAGCACGACAAAAATCGAATGAAAATCAATTCATGCACATAATGCAAGTAATGTCACGTAAGCACCTTTCAATCTGATTGAATATGAAGCATTGAAAAACGCATCGTTTTACTGAAAATGAATATTTAGTGCATAGAAAACTGTGGCCCTTTTTCCATGTTTGTCAGGAAAGATCGAAAGTACACAACTAAAGAAAACTAGCGATTTTCCCCATGCTTGCGTTGATTGTTGATGGCAAGCTGGAGTTATCTTGCAGTTCATACAAACGTTGTTCTATATTTCGTGTGTAGTATCTGTGCCTCCCTCCCAGGGCCGAGCGACACAAGGAGCCACAAGGGTGTTCGTAAGATGTTACAGTTCAAACAATGTTTGAAAAATATTCATACAAACTGCATTACAAAGGCGTGGGTAACAAAAATGACCATTTTTGGCGTTATGAAATTTGTGAATGCACCCCAAATTCTCGCATAACTTATGATCTCGCCCTAAAAGCTATTGGTAACCATGTGTGTAGCTCGTTGCTTCTGAACATTTGAATGGAGTTACACCGTTACACGTTATTGACCAACGCTATGGTGAAGAAAGGACCATTATCTAACTGTCAATACTGTTGGTTTGGATGTTTATTCATTCATTTGCCCAGACACAACGAGTTACACACGTGGTTACCAATGGCTTTTAGGGCGTTATCTCGGATTATGTGAGAATTGACCTAAATTTATTTTTTTTTTCACGCAGGTCACCTCTGTTGTGGGATAACCCAAATTTGACTAAACTGACAAAGCTCTAGGGTAGCTTAACATGTTAGGGTTTATTCACAAATTTCATAACGCCAAAAATGACCATTTTCGACACCCACCCACCCCCTCGTAACGCTTTTTGTATGAATATAATCCAAATTTTGTATGAGCCGTAACATCACGAGGACACCCACCCACCCCTCTCAGCATTATGAAATTTGTGAATGGGCCCTTATATTTTCGCCAGCTTCGTTCTCTTCGTTTACTAAAAATTCATACTGCTGAAGGAAGGGAATGGTCACTCTACACACTTTGGTCGACGCACTTTCTTACGTTGTGCCTTCAGAGTACTAAAATGTGTCAAGCTTGCTATAATACAACATGCAAAAAAATAGAAACCGAAATTACGTAGAAACGACCTCACAAACGGGGCCCAGATAGCCGTAGCGGTAAACGCGCAGCTATTCAGCACGACCAAGCTGAGGGTCGTGGGTTCGAATCCCACCGGTCGAGGATCTTTTCGGGTTGGAAATTTTCTCGACTTCCCAGGGCAACGAGTATCTTCGTAACTGCCACACGATATACGCATGCAAAAATGGTCATTGGCATAGTAAGCTCTCAGTTAATAACTGTGGAAGTGCTCATAAGAACACTAAGCTGAGAAGCAGGCTTTGTCCCAGTGGGGACGTAACGCCAGAAAGAAGAAGAAGAAGACCTCACAAACATTGGCATCTGATTATTTTTTTCAATTTGCTTCTTGTTCTACGTTAATTTGCAAATTTAAGTTACCAGTCAAACTAATTACAGCGCAGCATCCTTTAACTTTAATTTAAATCATTCTCAGCCATTTATAATTAGCCGTTCATGTTTTGCAACTGTATCACAAAGCTTGCCAGTTAATTGATTAATAAAGAAAATCAGTTTAAATATTATTAAATTATGTCACTATTTAAGAAAATACTTTATCAGTAATTTATTTGCAATACTTCTCACATAACTTGAGATCTCGCCCTAAAAGCCATTGGTAACATCCTTGCTTCTAAGCAAATGAGTGGACCAGGATGAAAACTATCACCATTGGGAGATAGAGGATGATCTTTTCTTCATCGTAGCATAGTTAAATAACGTTTATATCCATTCGTTTGCTCGGTAACAACAAGCTACATACTCGGTTACCACTGGCTTTTATGGCGAGATCACAGATTATGCGAGAATTTTTCTTTTTAACGAAAAACATATAAGGCTCATGCCTACGATTACTTCTACGGTCATCACTAATCAGCTAAAATCGAATGCTTTTTTTAACGCTGGACAAAATGGAAATGGATCATTGAATGTAGTTTTTGCCAGTGCTCACCGCATCAAAACAAAGGCGCCACTGTACATGGGATTTAACATTGTGACAGCATTGCTGTTCTGTTAAACACACAAGGCTACGGTGGCGCTATCTATGCTTTCCATACCGGCCATTTTGGTGTAATTTTAATGATCCATTGGATGCAACTTTTAGCCTTCTCTAATGAAAAGGTATTTTACTTCTCATCTCAAACTATTGGATGATTCGTGGGAGAAAAAAAAAAAATCCTTTTATATCTTTCATTCAATCAACAACCAAAATAGACTTTCGAGCCCATCACCTCCTGGGCCGCCGCTGATCATTCACTGAGGCAAATGGACTATCGAAGTACACAGAAACCTCTTATGAAAATTCGCCACAAGAAATCGGGTTGAAATTCATAAATTTGCCTTATGAAACCAGAATTTGAAAACAAATAATGTTTGCGCCGCAACCTGGAATCGAACCAAGAACCTTGCGATCGATAGGCCTGTGCGTACATTACGCGCCTATCGACGCCTTGATGTGGGTGGAGTGATGCTACAAAGATCTATAAAGCGTTCGTATTGCAATAACCGTTCCACCTTTCATAAGGCAAAATGTATGAATTTCGATAGACAAGTTGCCTGCGTGTACTATGTGTAGTAAACGAACGATGATTGGATAAATTAACATCCATCCGCTACTGCAATGGTTACAAGAATGGATTCACACGCTTCCTGTCATCCGATCTTATAGTAGTTATAGTCGTAGTCAATTGGATTCACATATCCTTTCCGGAAATCTTTCAGTTTTGTGAACCTAAAATGTAGAAGGAAAATGTTTTTTAGTTCCAAAAATCTCTATGTGACAGTAAACAATCCAGCTTTTACGCCTGGCTGCCATAAAATTTTGGATCACCCCCATTTGACGCATGCTGCAAACACTCAAGAAAGCTGATCAGTGCCCGCATAAACCAGAACCGTATTCGCACTATTCCCCAAACTATCCACAACCATGAACGACAATATCTAGCCAGTTTCCTATAACATCTAAAATAACAATAAAGCAACACTACCGCGGACTGTTTCGACAGTTTGCTGAATGGTAAATGGACAAATAACAATGTGGGGAATAGGCGGTTAAGTTATGTAACCATTCAAAAACGACGATTTTCTCGAACAAAATTTGTCGTGGATGGTTTGCAAAAAGGTACGCAAACCATCCATTTTTTGCCAAATTCAATGTAAGGCAATCGGTTAAGAAATTGTTAAACCATATTTATTTATAAAAAGCAAATAATGTATGAGTAATTATAGGTTTATGGTACTTCATGGTATTTCAACTGTATGCCGAACTGTTATATTACATTTAGAGAATTAACCAATGTACGGGGATATTTCTAAGAAGAGGCAATGAAACAAGTAGGTACGTGTGGAAAAACTCATTTCAATTAAAAATACATAATCATTTTTCTTGTTTGAAATGATTTCAGTCCACATGTTCTATTTGTTTCATTATTCGTTATAAAAAAAATAATGAAGTAGAATTGTTTTTTATAAAAATGATTATTTTTCATCACTAAATCCTTCCCAAACATTTGTACACAATTTTTGTATGTAATAACTGGAATTTCCACGTCTGTAATTAAGACCGTAATTAGGAACACTAGGCACTGGGTGGATTAGGTGCAATATGAAGCAGCGACAACGAGCTTTATCGGCACGGTTGACCATCATTCCGTCCCGGTTCTTCGATTTATACTCGTTCCTGCTTGGAGGATTCCATCGCACATCATTTCTGGAGAAAAAAAGCAGTTGCACGTTACA
Organism: Aedes aegypti; assembly: GCF_002204515.2. Lineage (NCBI taxonomy): Eukaryota > Metazoa > Arthropoda > Insecta > Diptera > Culicidae > Aedes > Aedes aegypti. The sequence continues at coordinate 460,747,435 of NC_035108.1, forward strand.
TGCTAATTCAAAACATCAAACTTGGGATCAGCTTACTTACCAGCAGTTCCGGATTCGGTTCTAACATCACGTTGGTTGGAAAAAAAAACGAATGCAAACTAGTAGGAGCAAAAATTATAAGCTCGCGAGTTTTTTTATTTTTCTATTTTTTCAGACAGCGTGAAAACAAACACGCATGAAAAATTGAACAGAGCGTATGTTACAAATTTTTCATTGCAGTTTTTTTTTTTACTTTACATTTTTAAATAGGAGTAGAAGCGTTGTTTCAGTGTTTTAATCGAATCTGTGGAGATTTTTTTGTTTTGTTTTGAAATATGTAAGTTCTACAAATATAGTGGGAATTTCATCACAGTGTAAATTTTCTAGCGTGTATCGCTTATACCTACACCAGTCATTCAACTGTTTGCCAAATTGTTAAATAAAAGTAGTATATTGTAAAATATTCATCTGTGTATGTGTTGCACGAATATAAGCTATTACCACTCCACAGACGGTGAACTTATGTTGCTACTATTTCTCCGAGTTTTGACTTCATACCATTCAACAATGTAAGTACATATTCCCGTATTGTAACTATTCGCAATGGCGCAACCAAAACGTTTTTTATTGTTGAGAGTTTGAGGTTTCGTTATGTTCGACATTATTGCAACTGTTTGTGATATTTTAACCATTTCAATTACATGTAATATATTGTTTGGAAACTTAGGCAAATTGTATTTTTCTATGCGGGTGGGCATACAAAGAATTGCAACAAATATTATGTGCCAGACTAGATATGTTTCCGCCAGATAGACCTAGGACACGGTGACTATTGTTCTGCTCGTTATTCTCATTTGTACTTTTAAAACCATTTAATTTTAGAATGAGTTCCAATTTCCCTCTGATTGATTGAAGACGAGTTATGCATTTTTGTAGGTACCTAAAATAAAAAAAATATATTAAGACTCATAAGCCACAGTACTGGAAATATGTTGAACCAATCGGTAAAAAAATTTGACGTTTGAATCAACAACCCAAGATAACTGCCTACTAAGATACAGCTATAAAATCGGTTGCCAACAAAAGTCAAATGTGAATAGCCCCTTGTTGTTTTATAGCGAGCGTAAAAAGCTGGATACATTTGCAAATCACAAAGGTCACTCTACCACCAGAACAAGTTTTTAAATTTACTATTCCAATCACAATTGAGCTATCAAAAGCGCTTTTCATTTGCGTTTTGGTCCTTCTCAGTCCAACCGCATCGATAGCCGAGCGGTAAGCGTTTGCGCTTGACAATCGGAAGATCCTCGGTTCAATTCTGGCTTGCTGCAAGTTTTTAACCATGATATAGTAATTTTTACTGTCGAAATGGTACCATAGTAAAATTTAATGCACAAAATATTTGAAATGAATGCAAATGTAGTCTGCACAAATCAAGTGGCGTTGTGTATTTAATTTAACCCTCTAACATAGTATTTTCAACTGCAACGCTGTTCTCAGTGTAAGTATGCTGTTTCGCTCAAGAAAAGTAAAGAAATTCCTTGATTGAAAGGGTCAAGAAATTTTCTACAGAGAGCCCCTTTTGGCTGGTTTGCTACTGACAAGAAAAGGAATCGCCTATCTCGATGCGTGGAAAATTTCTTCCAAGAAATGGTCAAGAAAATCACATTTTTCTGATCGCAGTACGCAGTTGAGAAGAAATGTCACTTCAAAAGGGACTCTCTGTAGGAAATTTCTTGACCCATTCAGTCAATGAATTTCTTTACTTTTCTTGAGCGAAACAGCATACTTAGCTTTAAAGTGAAAAATCTCAGAATCCAAAGAAAGCCGGCACCGACTTGTGCCAATATTCACGTTTTCATGAAATAGTTGCAAAACAATTTTGATCTTCTTATTTTAGGCTTTCTAATTGTGCACTTTTGCTGGATGTTTTTTCCCGAGATTTGTGTCTTTGAAGTTAAGATTAACGATCGCACGAAGTTTGATTCCAAACGCAATGATAGCGGAACGGCAACGGAATGCGGAACCGGTTCGCCAGCATGAAATATAATCAGCTTGTCGACTCAGTGTTGGTCGAATTTCATTCATTGTCAGCTCAGTCGAGATGTTGTGATTCATGCTGGCGAACCGGTTCCGCATTCCGTTGCCGTTCCGCTATCATTGCGTTTGGGCCTTAAGCGGTGAAAATAAATATTTTGTTCCGAATGTTTTGAAACCATGTATGGGTTTGACATTGCTATCGGAAATCATCATCATGACGAAAGTAGCACACCTCAGCGGACGAATCGTCGTTTTGGGAGCGAATCTGTTTGCACAGTACTTATGATCAGTAGCCTGGGACACGGTTATATGAAAAATTTAGAATCTCGCTCCAGTCCACTTTTTGGATTGCGTTTTGGTCCTATAACAACTGTGCAAAATTTCAGCTCGATCGTTGAAACTATATTTTAGCGCCAGCCGTTCAAAGTTTGTAAGGGCTTTACTATGGGAAAACTTACTATTGCAAAGAAAAATCACCAGAGGGCGCCCATTGACCTCTATAAAAATTCTGAACACAAATCACGATAGGTATTTTTACGATGAACAACATTGTCCATGACCGCAAAGCAATCCGACACTTGTGAAAAAAGTTATTAAGCACAGACTATTCGGAAATTTTGCCCGATTTTGTTATTATTGTTATTCCTTTACGTGCTAATCAACGTCGCCTTGCCAATAGCTTTTCATTGAATATTTTTTTTCACAAACGTCGGATTGTTTTGCGGTCTTCGGCAATATTCTTCATCGTAAAAATACTTATCGAGGTATGTATTCAGAATTTTTATAAAGGTCAATGGGCGCCCTCTGGTGATTTTTCTTTGCAATAGTAAGTTTTCCCATAGTAAATCCCATACAAACTTTGAACGGCTGGCGCTAAAATATATAAATTGACACTTATAATTAGCTGTTCGGTAATCCAATCCGCATGGTTATGAAAGGGGTCCGCGTGGTCTGTAGGGATTTGAATTCTAAACTGGTAACCAACTCAGTTATTGGGTCTTTACCCTTTTATGAAAATTAAAAAGTACCCTTTTTCTGACAACTTAGTACTGCTCATAAAAATGGGTATTTGGAACCCATTTAAAGGGTACTTTTGAGTTAGCATGCTGGTGCCGTCCACTCACTCTATGGACCGATGCACGAGTTCACTAATGTGACGTCTGAGCGTTGCCAAATTCACTGATTTGCATGGTTGCATAAATAACACGCTACCGCTAAAACGTCAAATAATGAACCCGTGCATAGGTCCATCGGCAAGCTGACATTCGTCGAGTATTGCCTGCACATCCAGAAATCTCAGAGTCGATATTGGCAGCATAAAATCAGCGAACGTGCCCCGCAGCATAAAATCATAGTCGCCTTTGCATGATGCATCTCGATGACAGCTGTCGTCCCGAAATTTCACTTCAAAACGTCCAAACGAAAAGAAAACTTTACGGCGAGCAAAAATATGTTTGCCAAAAATTCCCATTAATTATCGGTGATAAGCGTGAAAATTGGTGCAGTTCGATTCGGGACGGTTCAAGCAATTTGAGAAGTGCATTAGTTGATCGGGTCGAGTGATCAGTGGCGCGGAATTAAGCGGGGGAGAAACCGTCTCCTGGCTGGCTGATCAAAGAAGACAGTGTAGTGAAATTAGGGCGCCCTCTTGGCCTTGGAATCGTGTTGCGAATGGGACCAAGTTGGAAGTGTCACAAGTATGAGCCATCGAAACAACGATAATAACGTTCCGTGGAACAATCGGAACCAGCGGAACAACAACAACGATGGGATGGGTGGCGGCAACTACAAGAATTGGGGCGGCGGGAACAACAATCGGTACGGAGGTCCGGATAACCGATACAACAACAGCAATAAGGACCGCCGTAACTATCGCGGAGGATACGGCGGGAATCGTCGGAGCTACGAGGACCGACGGCCCTATCGGAATAACAACTCGTGGAACAACAATAACGGTGCTCCGGATGGGAACTATCCGCGGAACTACCAGAACAACTGGCACCAGAAGCAGCCGGATCAAAACAACAAGGGGGGCAACAAGTATGGGCCACAGATTCAGCAACCGGAACCGGACATTATGGCGCAGCAGATTCCACCCATGATGATCGATTTCGCGGACAGTGATCCGGTTGAAGAGCAGGCTCCGGAACGTAGCGTGGAAGCATCTGGAAGCAATGATGGTGCAAAGTCAAAATCGACGAATGGAACGACGCAGGACAAAGAGGCCGGACCGGAAAGGACAGGTCCTGAGAGGTAAGGGGAGAATAATCTCCTATTGATTCGTTTGAAGGATGATTATTTCGTTTTTCTTTCCAGTAATAGCAATAAGTCCTGGCTGAATGATGAATTTGGCAGTCCAGGGGAAGGATTCCAAGGCTTTGCGGAGGATGACTTTGAGAAGACGCCGAATGGAAGCGCGAAGTTTGACGGCAAGGTAAGTTTTAAGATATGATATTAGTTTTAATCGTAATTGGGTTACCGTGGACGTACTATATTTTTTTCTTAATGATTTTTTGTGGAACACATTAGGTTCCTTAATTGACGCATCAATTCTTCAATGTTTCTAATTTGACGCACTAAGAAATAATCGCTAAATTTTAAAAGATACAAGTGTTTCAGTATTCAAAAGCTTATTTTACAGAAAAAAGAGCTTTAGAGTGAACATGAGAGTTAGAACTTTTGGAAACAGTTGTCAATGACGTCATCCGCTAGTACTTTTGCTGTGCGTCCTGTTAAATTGTAGAAAATAAAACCGACGATTAAGTTCAATCCATGATCAAGCATTATTGTTTAGTTCTCGCATAACTTCTGATCTCGCCCTAAAAGCCATTGGTAACCATGTGTGTAGCTCGTTGTTTCTATGAATTTGAATGGAGTTACACGTTGTTCAACAACGCAATGGTGAAGAAAGGATCATTCTCTACCTGCCAGTGGTGTTGGTTTGGATGTTTGATTTTTCATTTTCTCAGGAACAACGAGCTACACACGTGGTTACCAATGGCTTTTAGGGCGTTATCCCAGATTATGCGAGAGTTTAATGTATTTTCGTCGTGATCTCAAACAAGGGAAACGTTTGAAAACTACGTTGTGGTGGAACGAGGAGAGAAGTTGCAAAAATTACGGATATTGAAAACTAGAAGGAAAACAACCGGTTCCAAAAATGAACGTTTGAGAATCTTCATTAATTACAACGTAAAATGAAACTTTTTCACCCTCCTCCTCTCTGTACACTGCTTTTTGTATAGACCTCGGGCGCCATCTTAGGATTTGAGCTCAACACCGAATGTACGTACAATAGCCTGGGACACGGTTATATAAAAAAAATTAGAATCTCGCTCCAGTCCACTTTTTGGATTGCATTTCGGTCCCATAACAACTGTGCAAAATTTCAGCTCGATCGGTGAAACTATATTTACGCGCCAGCCGTTCAAAGTTTGTATGGGATTTACTATGGGAAAACTTACTTTTGCAAAGAAAAATCGCCAGAGTTCGCCCATTTATCTCTATAAAAATTCTGAATACAGCCCTCGATAGGTATTTCTAAAATGAATAACATTGTCGAAGACTGCAAAGCAATCCGATGCTTGTGAAAAAAGTTATTAAACAAATACTACTTGGTAATTTTGCCCGATTTTGTTATTATTGTTATTCCTTTACGTGTTAATCAACGTCGCCTTGCTAATAGGTTTTTATTGAATAACTTTTTTCACAAGTGTCGGATTGTTTCGCGGTCTTCGATAATATACTTTATCGCAAAAATACCTATCGAGGTCTGTGTTCAGAATTTTTATAGAGGTCAATGTGCGACCTCTGGCGATTTTTCTTTGCAAAAGTAAGTTTTCCCATAGTAAATCCCATACAAACTTTGAACGGCTGGCGCGTAAATATAGTTTCACCGATCGAGCTGAAATTTTGCACAGTTGTGATGGGACCAAAATGCAATCCGAAAAGTGGACTGGAGCGAGAATCTAAATTTTGTCCCACACTAACGTACAATATGCAGATGTCAAAATGAATTTAGGCACCTTTGTGATTTTCACGTAAGCGCGATAGGTAACCTCAGTAAAAATGACCGAGTCACTATTTGGTTATTATGAATGGTTTAGTGATCTCTATCTTAGTCAGGTGAAATGGAGGTAAAATAAATTTGGAATCATCTACGTGATTTACGTCGGGGGCAAAAAATAATAAAATGGAAATTCAGGGAAATTCATCATTTATTATTCTCATATGGTGAAAATACATGTTTTGCCACATATATCTGTCAAATCAAAATGTTTGAATAATAAACACGACATTTTTTATTGTTCGTAACATCGATCGCATAACATTTTTCATAAAACGGTTTTCAAAGTGTACTCTAGCTTTTAACAATTTCAAGAAGACTGCACTTATATGCAACTTGAAATCATATTTAGATTGTATCAGTTTGGTCCAACATGTATGTAACATTAGATCAAATCAAATTTAAAAAATGTGAAAATCCAATTTCCCATATCTTTCTTGTAATCTTCACCATAAAAATAGTGTTCTGTGAAATTTTCAGCTTTTCAGGTAATGATTTAAAGGTGGCCCAAAGACGATGTAAGTTTATATGAAAATGGAGAAATGCTGAAAAATGTTCCAAATATGTTACAGTCGACTCTCCACATATCGATGTTCTACATCTCGATCTCTCCCTATGTCGATAATTTCATAAGTCCCTTCAGTCTGCATATATTTTCACTCTCCATATCTCGATATCTCCATAACTCGCTGTGTTTCTGTTGATTTTTTGTTCTCAATTTTCTCTCCGTATGTCGATATGACCAATATCGAAGGATACTAGACCACAGTTTTGGGTTTCAAAACAAATTAGGAGCGCAAAATGACGTCTGTTTGTGTATTACTTTCTTGACAACGGAATGTTTTTCAATATAGTATTTATCCAAAATTTGTTCTTTCTCTCGATCTCTCCCTATCTCGATGGTCCCTTCGATGTCGAGATATGAAGAGGTGACTGTAGTACTGTAAGTACAAACAAATCATCCCATAGGGAAAACTTATTCTTCAAGTTTCAATGAAGGAAGTTGCTGTAGAAACAAATCCGCTTTGAGCAAATTTTGTTTGGGATTTTTGTAGATGTTTGCAGGGCTAAGAAGCTAAATAATAGCTAGCCAACTCATAAATATATTTTCTTCTATCGGTCGGATTAAATTGCTTTCTTCAGCAAACTTCTTTATTATTGTTTTCAACATTTCTCCATAGTTATTTCCATATAATCCAACATCGTCTTTGGGCCACCTTTAAATCACCACCTATAAAGCTGAAAATTGACCCGAGCACGTTTTTATAGCAAGGATTGTAAGTAAGATATGGGAGATTGAATTTTCAAACTTTTTTAAATTTTGAACAGCCCTAATGTAACATTCCCGGTCGGTCCAGGATCTTTTCGTTATGGAATTTTTTTATGACTTCTCTGGGCATTACCTACAACATGATATACGAATGCGAAAATGGCAACTTTGGCAAAGAAAGCTCTCAGTTAATAACTGTGAAAGTGCTCATAAAGACACTAAGCTGAGAAGCAGGCTTTGTCTCAGTGGTGTCGTAATGCCAAGAAGAAAAAGAATTCATGTAAATCATAAAAAATCTATTTTCATAGGCCACACTGTTACAGTAAAACAAACAGATTGAGGACTTGTAATCCAATAACTCCTGTTATATCATATAATACAGTAAAGACGAATTACAAAACTAGCAAAAAAACACGAAGAACAATGAAAATCAACACTGAAAATAAGATATTTTATTTATTTTCCCCTTCAGACTTTTTGAAAATTTTGAAGGGGGGAAGACAAAAGTAAAATTTTAAATTTGTTCCGGCCTTATTTAGTGGAAATCGATTTACAGTGGTTACACTATCATGGGTCACCCACTATTATGGGTCATTCCCATTTGAATTGCATGTAGAATAGAGTGACTAATAATCGTGACAAGGTGACCCATAATAGTGTGGGCAGTGTACTGGTGAAAAAATAATGGGAAGATATTAAAATTTTACATCTAAATCTATATTAAATGAAATCTATATAAGGTACCGTGCGGTAAGTGGATACAGAAAAATCAATAGTCAACTTCATTTTTATGTACAGCTAACTTTAATAATGTAATTCAAACTTTTTTCTGTGGATGACAAATGAGGGACTATTATACTTCAAATCGTCAATTATTTTGATTTTTCTGATTGTTATGTATTGAGCATGAGGTACTTGAAAATTTGCGTCAAATGATTAACTTGCTCCACCATGGTGGGGTAAGTGGATCACCTATAAAAAAAAACACTGAGGACTGTTCATTTTATAAAGTGGACACCTTGTTTATGCTATATCTTTTTTATTTATTGATGAAATCGTAAACGGTTTTCTGTGTATCGTTCAACTATTATTCTACAATGTTATGAAAATACAGAAACTTACAAAATGCTTTCGGTTGAAGAACTAAATAGTTTTTGCAAAAACTCCTAAGAAAAACTGTTCGTCAAGTTTAAGCATTATTTTTCGCATGAAAAAAATCCTAAATTTAATGAACAAATTGTATGTTGGTATCCTTTACTATTCAACTTAAAGTAGAGTTCGTCAGTTCCTGACGCTTCCATCAGTTCCTGACGCTGAGTCACTTTAGTGATCTATTCCTTATGGTCAAATTTGCTGATACACCATCTTTTTACTACCAGCAAAAAAGTAAAGTAATAAGCGTGTTCAAAACTGGTTTAGATTACTAAAGAAACTATATATGTATAAAAAAAAGCAAAATCTTGAGTTTTAATCGCATTCTTGGGTACCAAATTTACTCTTTATGGTCGTTTTATTGAAAAATCCCATACTTTTAAAATTATATACGCATGTTTATCGATCTAGAGCAAACTGTAAGCGTTTTTCTCAAAATATTTTGATAGGTAGTCTCAGAATAACACATTCTGAAAATAATACATGCAAAATAAATTTGATTTAATTCAAGCAGTGTTCCCAATCTTGATGATTGTCATTGTGCTTTGAGTGGTCTTCTGAAAATAAATTATTTGTTTTTCTATTGTGCTTAAAATATGACGTGGGGACTAAATCAGCAACTCTATGAAGGCGTAAGTTATTTTTATTATAAATACTATATTATTACTTCCGTCTGGACGTACTTTAAACCTTAAAATTCTACTCATATCAGTTCCATTTAAATTTAAGATATTTTTCTTTCAAAAAATTAAAAAAAAAATGATTTTATGATATCTGCAAAATTGCTTCTCCAAAAATAACTTGATATGTTTTAGCAAGCTTCTAATTGATGATGCTTTCTAAGCACAACCATTTTTTGAAAATTAAAAATATAAATTGTCGAATTTTCCTGCCGATTTTTAATAATCCTTGATTTTGATAAGCTCCAAAAATCGACCGTTCTAAACGTTGTGCCTTATTAGTGTGAAATCATATTATTTTGGTAACTTTTTTATTACCACAGCATTGTACAATATTAGTCGAACGACGTACAGAAAACCGATTTCGATTTCATTGATAAATTAAAAAGATATTGCATGTTCAAAGTGTCCACTTTATAAAATGAACAGTCCTTATTCTCAAAACAATTGTGATGTAATCATGTATGGTAAGAATGATATTACTGTCATTCTTGTTATAAGTGCTATGTTATATATTTTGATAGCTTTAAAATAAAAAAAAGTTTATTTTATCAAAATATTATGGGAAATATTTGTACATTAGTTTACACTTATTCGAACAAAAACAAAAGATGTAACTAGAAAAGTTTGGAGAAAATTCATCCATTTTATACACCTGAGTTATACAAAAGAATTGAGGATTATTCCAAACGATGTTTTCGAAAGACACTCGTAGTTTAAAAATATTAATTACATTTACTTTTGTTCAACATACTGAAATCTTTTTATTCTATTTATGGAAATATTTATATCATCTGTCTAGAACAATCAATATGGTCAAAAAACGTACGATAATATGTTTTCAGCTGGAGAATTTGTATATTTTCAGCTTAGGAAAACCACGAAAAATTTTGTTAGAATTTTTCAATTTTCATTTTTTTGTACTAGAATGACTGTACAACACTTTTAGGTGGATTAATTGAAATTTTCTCAGGTCAATTTGGCAAATTCAGGCTAGGAATGAAAAATGTAAAAGGAAAACAACACTTGATGACACTAAAGCTTATTCAAATCCGCGTAAATAGTCTGCCAATATTCGATAACAATAGTTGATCCACTTACCCCATCCCGTTAAAATGTGCGGGTAAGTGTACCATGACCAATATATCTGTATTTATTTACAAAAATTACATTTTTTCATTGTGATTCATACAATTAGAACTGAAATGTTCATCTTGTGTTGAAAAAACTATTAGTTTTCGATTTTAGGCAGAGATGCAATGGATTTTTTATCGACAGAAAACAACTTTAAAATGAGTTGATTTTTGCAGTCAGCAAATTTGCTTGTGTTAGTGCACGTATAGTATCAGTTTTGCAGTAGTATCAGTGTGTACGTGAGAATATAACCTTAAATTAAGCAAAGGTGTAAAAACATTCGAAATATTAAAAATATTTATTCTTTTTACGGACAAATGATCCACTTACCCCACTGCTACACTTCCCCCACGGTACCCTATTTTTTTATGTAAGGTATGGATGGAGAAATCAGAAAGATGAACCCCCTAATTTTGAGATTGATTGAATGAATAGGGCGATATTCAAAACTGAAAATGCAATAGATGGCTCTTATTCAGTGGTAGTAAAAACGAAATCCTGAAGCAAAGAAAGCACCACGGAAGATGAACTAAACACAAAAAGTTATGTATTCACTTTACACTTGATTTCTAATCACTACTTTTTGATCCAGTTTCCTAATTGCAAGTAATTTAGGTTTTTCATTATTTTCCATACGTTTTGACAGTTCTCCTACTACCATTCTTCCATGCGCTTGTGTTGAAAGTTTGAGTAATTTGAGAATCCAGCGTACCGCGATCAGTGGAAGGAATACAAACAACAGTGTCGTCGCTCGGCGGCCAGTGGAAGAAACTGAATGTTCTAAAGGTTGTTGTCTGTACTTTTTGCCGCTGGCGCCAACTATTAGCGATTATGAACGAAATAAACAGTCGGTACCCTATTGTATTAAAATAACGTCATTCATTGTTGAGTTGAGGTTCATTCAACCACTAACCTTGATAAAAGTTATCAAAAACTAGTAGTCCCTGCAAACTTTGTCCCGCTATCAAGTAGGCTGTTGAAACACGCTATGAAACGTCCCTTACAAAATAACAGTTTCGTTAACTCTCGTTTTTACGGCTTTCCCGTTCAATGTTCTGTGCTTTTTTTGTCCACCAGGAGTTTTCAGCCTTTTTGGCTCGCAGAGCAGCTTTCGAAATAACATTGTTCCCTGTTCTTCATCATCACTCCGTTTGAATTCTGAAAATTTTTACATGCTTAAATTGACTCTATAATTCCTACAAGAATCGTGAAGAAAGATTCATGTTGGTCAATGTTTCATTAATTTTGATTCTACAGTCACCTCTCCACATCTCGATATTAAAAGGACCATCGAGATAAGGAGAGATCGAGATAAAGAACAAATTTTTAATGGATACTAGATAGAAAATCACTCCGTTACCAGGAAAATAATAAACAAACATATGTCAACTCGCGTTCCAAAATATTTTTGAGTCATTTAAATCTAGTCTAGTGACCTTTGACATTGATCATATTGACATACGGACAGAAAATTGGGAACAAAAAATCAACAGGAACGCATCGAGATATAGAGATATCAAAGATATCGGGATAAGGAGGATATCGAGATATGTAGAGAAAAAATGTATGCAGAATGAAGGGAGAAATCATCGACATAGGGAGAGATATCCAGATATAGAACATGGAGAGTCGACTGTATTTTTTAAATTTTAATTATTATCCAAAAAGATTTGTTTTATTTGATTGAGCATACTTTTTATTTCAAGGTAACACTGTGACAGTTAGGTATCTATATTAAACTTTATTTGGTATTCCGTCAAATTCGTCAAATATTTTAAAATTCATTCATCGGTAGAATTTTATTGGTTCCTGATTGAATTTCTGCAGCGAAATATTTGTTTACACCTTCAATAATGTGTCAGACTAGGTAAATGGTTCAGCACTCTCGTAAATATTCATAACTTTGATGAAACTCGTGAAATATTCCCAATTTTCTATCACGGTTTCAAAATTTTGATTATTATTGAAGTTGCTTGCACCTCAGATGTTTTTCAACGAGGATAAGTATCACAACAAAACTTTCTTCATCATTAAGGGTTGTTTTCAATTTTAAATTCAAGGAATTCCCATTTTATAGCTAAAACAGTTCCATAAAATATGTATGGGCAAATGGCATAGACAGATGTTCAATCTTACAATCACAAAATCTTTGAAGTAAGTACCTAAAACATAGAGTATATAGCATTATTAAAAGACGGATTTCACGCCAACTCGACATGCGATTGGCAGCACCCCTTCAGAATTCAATGAAACTTTCTGGATGTCAAAAGTATGTGAAACTAAGATACTTTGCATACTTTGTTTTTTCAAAATCGATCTAGACTAACATTTGGAAAGGGTCAAAGTTTTTTTTTACTTTTTTTTATAAACCCGTATAACTCAAAAACGGTAAGACCTACAAAAAAGTGTTGTATGGGGGACTGTCGTGAAATTTCCTGACGTTTTAGAGAAAAATATTAAAACAATAAAAACACATTTTCTACACTGAAAAAAAAAAAATATTCAAAACTTTAAAGTCGATTTAAAAAAAACGGCCACTTCAGATTTTGATCATCCTTAAGCAAAAAGTTTCGTAGTTAAATTTACTAAAAGTCGCCCATACATTGCAAATTGGGCGAATTTTAGAGAAAAAAGTTTTTCTAACATCGAATTTTTTAAGTCCCAAAGTTTTTTTTACTTTTTTTATAAACTCGTATAACTCGAAAATGGCAAGACCTACAAAAAAGTGTTGTATGGGGGACTGTTGTGAAATTTCCTGAAGTTTGAGAAAAAAATATTGAAAAAATAAAAACACATTTTCTACACTGAAAAAAAAAATATTCAAAACTTTAAAGTCGATATAAAAAAAAACTGCCATTTCAGATTTTGATTATCCTTAAGCAAAAAGTTTCGTAAATAAATTTACTAAAAGTCGTCCATACATTGCAAATTGGGCGAATTTTAGGGAAAAAAGTTTTTCTAACTTCGAATTTTTTAAGTCCAAAACTGAATTTTTTTTTTTTCAAAGATTTTGTTTTAAACCGTCAAATATGATCGAGTTTTCAAGTGATAAATGAGTTTGAATCAGAAAATAGATTGTATTTTTTATTGAGAAGAGTAAAAAAACGGAATTATACAGTGATCATGTTTTTTAAATGAAGGCAATTAATGGACTTCGCCTCTGCCTATGAGGAAATCAACTCCGTCTAACAATCCAACGGATTTTTATGGTTCTAAAGGTATCACAACAGTATTGCAAACATTGAAAAGTTACAACCTTATCCATATCCCATTAAATTCTCTTCTAGAAAAAGTTTTGTGAAAAATAACTTACTAAACGTACCTGCGTTAAACGCCAGATGAATAAAAAATAATGAATATGTTTGTATTGTTATCTACCTAAAAAAAGTTGATAAGCTCATAACTCATGATTTTATTTGCATATAACAGTCTTCTTTTTCACGAAACAAAAAAGACTCCTTAAAACAAGGTTAAATACTGGTAATTAGCGACTTTTCTGAAAATTATAACGCTGCTCAAGGATATCACTGGAATAATTCCCAATTCTAAATTTATCATAAAAAAGATAATAAATTGGAAAATGTTAGTTTTAGTATAATATCAGACCCATGACACAGTAGCAGTTCAGCTATTTACAGTGTAATCTCCATGAGTCGATATTGAAGGGACCATCGACTCATGGAAATATCGAGTCATGAACAGCAATCCTTTGGAAAGCTGCTTCTATGGACCATCATAGTAACCATGAAATTTTGATTTTAGTATGGTTCCATGAGTCGATATCGAGTCATGGAACATCGACTCATGGAGGTATCACTGTATTTCAAAATTGATAAATTTTGTTAAACAAATCAAAAGTTATTTTTAAGTCAGATGGAGCTGCAGCTCATTATAAAAATAGAAAAAAAAATGCCAGCTTATGTAATTTCAAGAAAATACATGGATTGGAAGCAGATTGGCACTTTTTTGCCACATCCCACGGCAAAGGCCCCTGTGACGCTATTGGTGGCACTCTCAAGCGAATGGCAAAACAAGCAAGTCTTGCAAAATACTATGGAAACACAATCGCAACTCCGCGAGAACTATTCGACTGGGCAGTGAAACAAACTGATACATGTATCACCAAATTAAATTTCTGTTATATATCTAATGAACAATATGTTAAAATGTCAGAGGAATTGGTGGAATTGTTTGATAAGGTTAAAACTGTCCCTGGTAACCAAAAATATCATTGTTTTATGCCTACTAGTGATACACAAATTGCAGCCAAACGGTATACCAATTCAGAGGATGAACCAAAAATATTCAATTTATTCAGTAAAGCCCAAAAATAATGTAAATATTCATGTGCAGATACTACGTTTTAGGATATATAGCAATAATAAAAATAAAAACAAACCACGACTTTTTTCATAAGCATAATATTGACCCTTTCCAGACACCTGTTAAGATGCGAGATCAATTGAATTTAATTAAAAAAAAAACTGTATAAATCCGTTTTATTTCTTTTAACTACTTCCAATAAAACAAATATAATCTATTTTGTGATTAAAACTCATTTATCACTTGAAAATATGATCATACTAGACGATTTGAAGCGAAATAAAAATTAAATAAAAAGTTCATTTTGGACTTAAAAAATTCGATGTTAGAAAACTTTTTTCTCTAAAATATGCCCAATTTGCAATGTATGGACGACTATTAGTAAATTTAATTACGAAACTTTTTGCTTAAGGATGATCACAATCAGAAGTGGTCGTTTTTTTAAATCGACTTTAAAGTTTTGAATATTTTTTTTTCAGTGTAGAAAATGTGTTTTTATTTTTTCAATATTTTTTTCTCAAACTTCAGGAAATTTCACGACAGTCCCCCATACAACACTTTTTTGTAGGTCTTGCCGTTTTCGAGTTATACGGATTTATAAAAAAAAGTAAAAAAAAAATCTTTGGGACTTGAAAATTTCGATGTTAGAAAAACTTTTTTCTCTAAAATATGCCCAATTTGCAATGTATGGATGACTTTTAGTAAATTTAATTACGAAACTTTTTGCTAAAGGATGATCAAAATCTGAAGTGGCCGTTTTTTTTAAATCGACTTTGAAGTTTTGAATATTTTTTTTTTCAGTGTAGAAAATGTGTTTTTATTTTTTTAATATGTTTTACTAAAACGTCAGGAAATTTCACGACAGTCCCTCATACAACACTTTTTTGTAGGTCTTAACGTTTTCGAGTTATACGGGTTTATAAAAAAAGTTAAAAAAAACTTTGACCCTTTCCAAATGTTAGTCTAGATCTATTTTGAAAAAACAAAGTATGCAAAGTATCTTAGTTTCACATAGTCTTCACACCCAGAAAGTTTCATTGAATTCTGAAGGGGTGCTGCCAATCCCTTTGTCGAGTTGGCGTTCTTTTTGACGGATTAAAAGAAATTCCAGCACAACATCATAAAAATACATAGAAAAATTCATGGCTTAATGTCACGAGGAATACTCAAACACATCTTTGCTTGTTCTTGGCTAGTTCATCTCGGGACCAATGGCTTTATCTCCCTTCCGAAGAAAGTCGTCACTATAACTTTTTTTTTAAATTCATAAGTGACTTTCTCGGGGATGGGATTCGATCCCAGATCCTCGGCGTGAGAGGCGTGTGTTCTAACTAGAGGTACTGTGCACGTGCTGTAGACTTAGGTGCAGGAGCCTCATTGCTTGCAAGCTCACGGGTGCACTGCACATTGTGAGATCTTTTATTGTACGCCTCAGTTTTCTTGAGATGCGCTGCTGTTCTACGCATATTTGTCCCGCGATCCATAAGGTTTACGTAGAACATGGGACCAGAGGCGTCGCATGGTCTAATTATCAACCTGTGCACTTCAAATTTGGCAAAGAAAGCTCTCAGTTAATAACTTGCCGTCGCGTTTCAGTAATGGATCAACGGATGGAAGCAGTTTTGAGAGAGATGATCTGTATGCTTCATTCAAAAGATATTAGTTGCTGTTCCGAGGGAAAAATGTTAAACCTATGTAAAAAATTACCATTTTGTTTAAAATTCCTTGTACTAATCCCGAATGTCTACTACTGGAGCACTAGCGCAACTACTGAAACACGTGTACCATTAGTGGCTCAAGCGATTTTATGTTAAAAAATAGTTGGTCATCAAATTCAGCGGACTGTATAAAAAAACGTTTCGGACTCGCGAAAAATAAAACGCGTCTCTTTCCATCAACGTCGTAACAAAGATGACTTTTTTATTCAAGGAAATGTCACACAGAAGGTGTGCAGCAACATAGCGCAACATATAAAAAGTAACAAAGTCAATGAATATAGGTTGGAGTAAATTCATCAAGGTTTATACATCCTCCCCCGCATTGAAATGGTTTATTTCAATTCTCCAAATTGCTCCGAGTCAAGCGGTAGAAGGGAAATCTCGGTCACACCCCGCTTGCATTCACCCCTGGCGGTGCGCAGAGTTACGACCCTGGTGATGTTGTCGCTGCCAGGGTGTGTCTCGACGATTCGGCCGAGTTGCCATTGCATCGGCGGAACGTTGGGATCATTAATCAATACCAAGGCTCCAGGTTGAATTCTAGTTGTTTTGAACCACTTCTGGCGGTTCTGCATCTCCGGCAGATATTCGGCAAGCCACCTTTTCCAAAAGTGTTGTTGAATGGCTTGTACCTGAGACGAGACTCGCGAAGACGGTCTTCTTTTTCTGTGATTGCTGAGTTTTTTTCTTATTCCATTTTGTGTTTATACCAATTATGCGCAAGCCGTTCAAACTCTCACATGAACCTCACAGCAAAAAATGATTGAGTTTGCATCACATCGAATCATAAATAGCCGTTTGAGTGAAATTTCATGCCAGCAAACGTAGCAGACATTAGAAACAATTAATCTTCTGCTTAGATTTATCAGCAACTTTGGAAAAAACTGCTCCGCTGACTGAGGTTTTTAGTAACAGTTTACTTTGAACACAATACTTTTCACTTTTTCAGCCACGAAAACGGTGGGCTGCATTTGACGTTTCGTTTCGTGACGTTGATATTTTTCCTCTTCGCGAGTCTCTCTCAGGCTTGTACTAATTGCCACCTCGTCAGCGTTGATATTTTCATATTGGTGTACGAAGGCTCAGGAATACACTTCATTTGTCGTCCAACGAGAAAATGAGCAGGAGTTACCGCGGTTAAATCGCTGGGATCATCAGAGCATGGAGTGAGTGGTCGCGAGTTAAGCACCGATTCGATTTGAACTAGCACCGTACTCATTTCCTCAAACGTTAGCTTCTGATTCCCAACTACTCTTTTCAGGTGGTGCTTGACAGACTTCACTCCGGACTCCCAAATCCCACCGAAATGTGGACTTCTCGGTGGGATGAAACTCCAGGTGATCGATTGGCTTCCACAAAACTCTTCCAGTGCCTTGATGTGCTGTTCTACGGAAAACAAATTGCTTAGCTGCTCCAGTTCGGCTTCAGCTCCAACAAAGTTTGTTGCGTTGTCTGAATAGATCTTGCTAACAGGTCCTCGTCGTCCGATGAACCGTCTCAGCGTGGCGAGAAACGCATCGGTGGTTAGGCTCGACACCAGCTCGAGATGGATGGCACGTGTACTAAGGCAAACAAAGAGACATATGTATCCCTTCGTAATCATCGGTTTGCGTGCTTGGGTGAGTGACTTAATCGAAAAAGGTCCCGCATAGTCGACGCCGGTGTGGAAGAAAGCAGGAGATGGTTGGACTCGGTAAGACGGAAGATCACCCATCAGCTGCGTCGTCTTCATCGGATTTGCTCGAAAGCACGTAACGCACTGCCGAATTACCTTTCGAATAATATTCTTAGCCTTCAGTGGCCAGAACCGTTGGCGTACGATAGCGAGTAATGCCCTTTGCCCTGCATGGAGGTTGCTCTGGTGTTCGTGACGGATCAGTAATTCAGTCAAGGGATGATTTGCTGGCAGTAACATTTGATGGCGACTATCATACGGAATAAACGCCTTCTTCACACGTCCACCAACTCGTAAAATTCCGTCGACCGGGTCGATAAACGGATGGAGGCTTCGTAGGCGATGTGTACCGCCCTCCTTCAATGCGCGCAATTCCGGTTGGAATGCTTCCTCTTGCACGCATCGCACCATCAGCTTCAAGGCTTCATCGAGTTCAAACACTGTTGGCACACCCTTCGTAATTATCTCCCGTCCTGAGAGCACATAGTGCGCAAATCGAATTACGAAGCTCATACACCGCTGCAATCGAGCGAACGTACCAATTCGGTCAAATGCCGCCAATCTTACCGGTGGTTTAACAAGCGCGAGGCAAGCTCGAATTTCAGGAAGATCGTTATCTTGAAGAGAAGATGGCTGCTCTATCTGCAAAACTTCTTGATTCAACGCAGCTGGGCCATTCCACCAAATGGATCGGTGAATCAGTAGATGTGGCATCTCCCCTCTCGATATTAGATCGGCCGGATTGTCGTACGTGGGAATATATCGCCATTGGTACTCGTTGGTAAGCTTCTGAATCTCGATCACTCTGTTCGCTACAAACAATTGTAGATCGGCTGGTGATTTTTTGATCCAACAAAGCACGATTTGTGAATCACTCCACAGGGTCACACGATCGAAAATGATGTCGACCGAGTTGATTACCTTCGTCATTTCTCGGGAAAGGAGCAGAGCAGCTAGGAGCTCGGCTCTAGGCGTTGTGATAGGCTTCGTCTTTCCAGTTTTCTTCGGGAGAATTCTCGACTTACTGCAGATGAGATGCATCTTGACTGCACCATTGGGAAGCACCAGACGCGTGTACAGGCATGTTCCATAAGCTTGATCTGATGCGTCAGCAAACCCGTGGAGTTCCACAAGTTTGGATCCTTCGCTGATTATCCACCTGGGCACCTTAAGGTCATTCAACGCCGGCAGTTGTGATCGGAACGAACGCCACCTTTCAGCAATGGTGTCAGGAACGGGATCGTCCCAGCCCAGATTAAGAAGCCCGACCTCTCTGAAGATCAGTTTCGCTGCTGTGACCACAGGTCCGCCGAGACCCAGCGGATCGAAAAACTTGGCTATTTCACTGAGTACTATCTTGCGAGTCACCGGCTGGGACAGTTCGTTAGGAGGTTGAATGCGGAACGAGAACCAATCTTGCGAAGCATTCCACACTACTCCTAGAGTTTTTACCACCGCTTTATCAGCTGCATCTTCCACGTCGTATGTGGTACCCCAGAGGTTCCTTGGAATTCCTTCTAGGATAGCTTGATTATTTGAGCACCACTTATGTGCGTCAAATCCTCCACTATGCAATAACTGCAGTAGCTCTTGACACAACGATCGTGCCTCTTCGGTTGTGTGCGCTCCACAAAGAGCATCATCGATGTAGAACGATTTCTTCAAAACAGGCGCAGCTGTTGGGTAGTCCTCCTTAGCGTCTTCAGCTAATTGATGCAGTGTCATCGTGGCGTGAAACGGCGACGAAGCCAATCCGTAAGTCACCGTGCAAAGTTCAAACGTCTTCAGGAGTTGTGAGCGGTCATCACTCCATAGTATGCGCTGAAATGGTGCATCTTCAGTGTGTACCAGTATTTGACGGAACATCTTCGGTATATCGGCCGTGAAGACGAACCGATAGCACCTGAAATTCAATAAGATCGACACCAAATCGTTTTGCTTGATTGGGCCAACCTTCAGCGTATCATTGATGGAGATTTCAGTCGATGTTTTTGCGGAACCATCAAAAACAACCCGCAGTTTCGTCGTCACACTACTTGGCCGCAAAATACAGTGATGGGGCAAATAGTAGGATGATGCGGGATGCTCGCTAGGGTCGACTTCTATTTCTCTCATGTGCCCGAGTCGCTCGTACTCGTGAATGAATGCGGCATATTCTGCTTTTAACTCCGGTCTCTGGTCTAAGCGGCGTTCAAGAACGAGAAATCGCCGGGTTGCCATTTGTAGCGAATCTCCCAGTTCACATTTTCTTTCGTTGAATGGAAGGCGCACCAAAAATCTTCCATCGGGCATACGTTGAAAGGTGCTTCGGTAGTGCTGAATGCAGTCGTCGGTAGTTGCAGCGACGTTTTGACGTGGATCTCCAGCACCTTCGATTTCCCAGAAGCGTTTCAGCAAATCATTCAGATCGTCTCGCTCGACCACGTTACAGAATGTGCGAGCGATAACGGGCGTTTGTTCGGAAATCACTCCTCCGATCACCCATCCTAGTTCGGTGCTTCTGAGTGAAGGGAGGTTCTTCGCAAGAATGATTCGTTCTGTCCTGATCAGGTCCCAGAAGATTTCGGCCCCTAGCAACATATCTATTCGGCCACGCTTGTTGAAGCCAGGGTCGGCGAGCTCGATATGGGCTGGCAGATTCCAGTCCTTCACGTCGATTGATTTCTCCGGCATGTCGCTCGTGATTTTCGGAGCTATTAACAGTTCAAGTTCCGTCGAAAAGCTGGTGACGCGAGACTTGACTGTCGTTCGCACTACGTTGTGAATTCGTGTAGTGCCTCCATTCAAACCGCTGACCTGATAATCGGCACGGTGTCTTTTGAGCGCCAGTTGAGTGGCAAATCGCTCCGTCACAAAGTGATTCTGGGAGCAAGAGTCGATGAGCGTTCTGCATGGATAGAGAACGTTTCCACAACCATAGACCAGTACTACAGCGGTAGTCAGGAGTGTCTGCCTTTTCGGGTGGTCGGATGACACACAAAGCACGACGTTCTGATGCTTGTTTGCTGCTTCCACTCGAGCGACCATGCCTGCCGACGATTCTGCTCTGGAACTACTTTCTGCTGCAAGCTGATTCCCTGCTGATTGAGGATTCATTTCTTCCTTCTTGCTCTCCTCTAGATGCAACAACGTGTGGTGCTTCTTGCTGCATTTTCGACACGTACTGGAAGATGAGCACTCAGTGGTGCGGTGCCCCTTTCCTAGGCAGTTGAAACAAGCACCGGATTTTCTGAGCACACTGTATTTATCACTAACACTCTTCTTCTTAAATTCTTCGCATTTATAGAGTTCATGATTGTTGTTGCACACTGCGCACTGTAGTTCATTTGCTGACACTAGCGTCTTTGATTTTGTCACCGGTCGAACCGGTTTTGGATTTTCAATTTTGGCACTGTTTGTTTCCACTTTTTCCATTATTCGGCACCGCTGCTTCAGGAACTCGATGGTCTCCGCATACGATGACAGTTCCCCCGGATCCTGCTTCGTTTCCCACACTTTGCGTGTGTCTCGATCCATTTTCGATGCTAATTGGTTGATCAGCATTTGCTCCCCCAAACCGTCGACCTGAAGTTCTAGGTTTTCGAGAGCTTGAACATTCTTGACACAAGTGTCAACCAACTTTCGGAGTTCAGTCGAGCTGTCCTTAGCAATTTTCGGCAGAGAGAATATTGCTTCGATGTGCTTGTCGATTATCAAGCGCTTGTCTTCAAATCGGTCCGTCAGTATCGCCCAAGCAGCCTCGTAATCGCCATTATTGATAATATCCTGGTCGATTACTCCCGCTGCTTTTCCGACAAGGGCGTTCCGGAGATGATACAGCTTGATTGCGGGTGATTCCGTTACGTATCGGGCCATCACATTTTGAAACATGGACTTGAATGAGTACCATGCTTCGTACGTCCCGTCGAACGTGGGCAGCGGAACCGTCAATGGGGGAATAAAATGCTGGGGGGCAATCACGGGAGCAACATTCGCAATCGCATTTCCAGCTACAGGTAGGACCGGAGGTTGCAGCTCCGGCTTCGGCATCAAATCTTCAAGCAGGGTGCTCAGCTGTATCGTGAGCTCGTTATACAGAGCTTCGAATTCCACATAGCGCTCTTCTTGTTCTCGGCGTCGTTCATCAGAGAGGGGAAGGGCGTACACTTGGTTTTGAAATGCGTTATATTCACTGTAACAGTTCTCTACTGTCTTCGCGTGCAGTTTCAGAAAATGCACGTTTCTAATGTTCGGATTCGGAGCTACGTCACTGTGCACCAGCGCATTCTTCACTCGCGTCAATTTGCCTTTCACAGCCCCTCTCTGGTGAACGAGAGCCTTGAACGTCTCTTCCATCACTCGCGATTCTTCTTTTCTTCGTTGCAGGGAAATTTGTTCACTGATCGACTGCACCGCATCAAACTCGTTTTCCTCCATTCAAACAAGTCGAACACGTTCAGCCATGTTCGTTCTTGAGAGCGCACACACTGCGAGCTCGTCGGCAGCACACACGCACACTCGACCGACGCGACGCCTCGACCGAATGTTCACAATTTCGTTGAAGAATCGAGTTTTCCCGGTGGAAAACCCGTCGACTGTCGTTTCCGGTCGTTCCGCGGAACTATCCGGCTCCTAAAGGACCAAAAAGATGGTCATCAAATTCAGCGGACTGTATAAAAAAACGTTTCGGACTCGCGAAAAATAAAACGCGTCTATTCGCTTCAACGTCGTAACAAAGATGACTTTTTTATTCAAGGAAATGTCACACAGAAGGTGTGCAGCAACATAGCGCAACATATAAAAAGTAACAAAGTCAATGAATATAGGTTGGAGTAAATTCATCAAGGTTTATACAATAGTTTTATCACTCTTTTTATATTTTTCCCATATAGTAGAGGTTGAAATCTTTCTGTTGACGCCAAAAGATCTCTGTTAAGGCTTTTCGTTATTTTGATATGATTTTTTATAGCTTAGGTAGTCCACTAATGGCACCGGCACCCTAGTCGCTACAAGACTTGGAATTTAAGTAATCTGTTAAGTTGTTCTTTTTTCAGAAGCAAATGACATTTGCTAAAACCTCCATAATAAATAATAACACAGTTTTTATCAATAATTGTTCTAACTTGAAGATTTCAATCACAATTTCAGGTACCCACTCGGGAGGAGAAAGGGAACGTTTCTCTGCAGGAGAACGAGCTCCGAACACTGATTGTGGACGAAGCTATGAAGATCATATCGGATGCCGAGCAGCCTTCTTGTTCGTCTAATACCAGTCAGAAGAGCTCGTCGGAAACGATAACTGCGGCGACCACTTCCGCTTCGGCCAGTAGCAATCCCCCGAATCCCGAACGTCGAGCTTCGATTGAACGAAGTGCAGAACAAGTGACCCGCAAGCTCATCAACCAGCTCACCTCGATGAACAAGCACAGCTTGAAGCAGGTCATCAACAATCCGGACAGCAAGTACGAAACGGCCCTGAAGACCCATGCTCGGCAGAAATTGCGCGCTGAGGTTCGACGACAGTTGAGGAACTTCAATCTGAATGAAGGTAGTGCCCAAACGAAAACTTCGTGTGGAATGCTGGAACCGGACGAGTGCGTTGACTCGGACAAGATTCCGGAAGCCCTGCTGGAACAAATAGGGAAGGTGCTGGATTTGAATCTGCTGGACTTGAATGTGACGGAAGAATCGGCTCCGAGTGCAACGACGGCCGCGGGAGAAGAAGACGATTGCGTGATAAATCCCGGCGAAGCGGACTTCTCCGCAACGGAAGTGCTGGACAAGAACCTTCGGCTGACGGATGAGGACGAGCAGTTCGATACGGATGATTTGTTTGCACGTGCTGAGCTCCTGTTGATGAAGGGAAGTGAATCCGTCCGGCAGGGAAATTCTTCGGGTCCCAGCTCGCCAACGGATGAGATGTTCCCCAATGAACAGATCGATTCGATTGTCAGTGAGGACAACGGAGTCGACATGCAAGACCCGGATGCCGATCCCGACCAGGAGCAGATCGAGAGGATGCTGGATGAGCGCCTGGCTCCCTCGTTTCCTTGCTTTCTGAGAGTTAGCACGGTTGAAGAGCTCAACAAAAAGGTGGATGACTTGCCTGTGCCGAAGACAGAGGAAGAGGAAGAGCAAACAGATGACACGGTTCCTATTGTACTGTCTTCAATTCAGGTAGATAGCCAAACCAATGATGAAATTACACCTGAAGTCAATGCCACTCCTCCCGTTGCCGACAAACTTCCAGAACCAGAAAATCCACCTGTTGAGGCAATTGCCATTGATCTTGATCAAACAAGGGCAGTAGTTGAAAGTCCTACCTTACCTGCTAAAGAAGAAACTGCCGAAGAAACCAGTGAACCAGTTGTCCCAGCTATCTCAGCTGTCCCAGTAACTGTGGAAGTCGCAGCAGAAACAGTAACTCCTCCAGTGGAGGACAAACCCGCCGAAAAGCCTCAAGAACAGGACATCGCTCCTACCGTTGCATCCCCTCAGAAAGTGACCACCCCGGAACAACCTTCCCCGGCAATCATTCGTGCACCAACGCATCCCGAACTGGCCGCTCGCAAACCCAAAGGCTCTAAAACCTACAAACCAAATCTCGTCCAGCACGAACATCCGAAACGCGATGGGGCCAAACCATCAACAGGATCACCATCGCGACCACCGTCCTCCTCCTCTTCCTCCTCAACTTCCAAAGCACTTGCAAAGTCCGGCAGCTCTTTGAATCTCGCCCCTTCCAAGCCGAGCAAACCCCAGAACCCCCTGGACAAGAACGATTCCACCAGCAGTCGAGGACGAAGTCGATCAAGGCGAGACACTGCCAGCGGTCAAAACCCTAAAGATCCTAAAGAAGCACCACCGAACAACGCCACCAGCGAATCCCTTCCCAGTGCAACGCCCAGTGTTCAGCCACCATCGGCCGGAAGTTCCCCAGCTCCCCACCACCCACAACCCTCGGAACAACCTCCGCAACGCTCGGCCCGAGCGAAAACACCGGGTCCGGCGCTGGCCGGCGGACCGCAGGACCATTCGTCCTCGCTGGGAGTGAAGAAGAAGAAGAAAAAGAAGCGCAACAAGCGGAAGGATCGCTCGCCTCCACCCGACCTGGGCATGATGCTGGAGTGCGACCTGCGGGTTTCGCGGCCCGCTGTCACGCCCACGCCGCCGCCGGTGCATTCGCGGTAAGTGTCCTCACTGAATTACTTAACCTTTCGGTCGTCGCGCGGATTTTTGTAACGCGAGTAGTCGCGCGTTGTACTTTGTACAACACCCTTGGTTTTGCGAATATCTCAGGAGTCTGACCACTGAGATAGATGACGTCTTCAACAAAATTGATCAGTAGCTTATGGGCTATCATTATCATAGCCAAGAAATTCCGGATTTGCCACTAGGCGGCGCTAGTGAGCATTAAGCTTTTGTTTCCCAGATCTCATGATCCTGATGATAGCATATAAATCACAACTGTTGTACAAAGTACCGTTTTGATTCATATTACGGACACTTAAGGACTCAGGGAAATATAACCCAGCATGGAGCATACAAAATAAATCATTCTGTATGATTCCTTAGCGCTATCGAGCGTCGGAAGCCCTTTACTTTCGAACGGTGGGTGAAGAATACGCTTCCGCAACTTCAATAATTTTAAATAAATCAAAATGTGTGGCCTTTTCATGATTCTTATTCCGGACGCTTCCTCACTTTTGCCTCATATTCCGGACACTTTGAATCGAATTCCGGACAGCTCATGATAATCATTAATGGAACGGTCAAATCATCAATCGAAATCGTTAAACCACCAACGAGACATCTAAGGTAGTTGGGCATTATAAATTTTCAAATATATTTATGGAAAAAGTTTACTAAAACGAGCCTTGAAATTGAAAACTTTTGAACAGCAAAAATTGAAACATTTCGCGTGAAATGTTTTCCATACAAAGTAGAGTGTCCGGAATTTGAAGCTGTCCGTAATATGAATCAAAACGGTACAACAGCGCGACAGCTCGAAGGTTAATGTACAAATATCTAAGCGAAAAATATGACTGAGCCGCCACCTCGCTGTTGCTGTATACGATCGGCGAGACTGTAATCTTGTGATACAAGGCTGGCAGCAAGTCAGTTTTTAGAGTCTGATTTGTTCAATAATTCAAAGCAAGTCTCTAGATAAAAAGTCCCCCAATTTGTTTAGTAAAATGGGCTTGTTACTTTTTCTTCTTGCCGTGGATCTTGGTGTTAATTTAATAGGTTTCAGAGATTCCTACGTGACTTTTCCACAGGTCCATCATAAATTCCTTTTAAGGGCTCATTCACAAATTTCATAACGCAAAAGGGGGTGGGTGGGTGTCTTCATGATGTTACAGCTCATATAAAATTTGTAGAATGTTCATACAAAAAGCGTTTCGAGGGGGTGGGTGGGTGTCGAAAATGGCCATTTGCGGCGTTATGAAATAAATGAATGAACCCTAAGGCTCATCGAAGAAACGCTCCAGGAATTCTTACAGAGATTTCTTTTGGAATACTTTCGGGAATCTCTCTAGAATATTTTTTATATCAATTCCTTCATTATTTTTGTTACAATTTGTTCCAGCATTTGTTTTAAAAGATCGCAGTAGGCTTTGCCGCGAACGGTCGTGTTTTATTTTGCTTCACGTGCTTTTTTTCGTGTTCCCGTTTTCCGTGATTCCGCAGATATTGGTTAGCGCTACACCAGCAGAATTTTAGCTTGAGAGTGAATCACCGAAGCCTCCGTAGTTAAACGTTCTAATTCGTGTTTTGTTGTAACCGTTCACCGGCAACTGCAACTGGCTAGTAGGTTTATCCCTGGAAAAAATTGTCTCCGAAATTTCGATTTGGGTTCTACCGCCACCCAGAATGTTAATAGGTGATAAAAAAAAGTCGCTAATTGATCGCAGACAGCCTCTTTCTGATAAAAGGAACAAATTAGAAGCAGTAAATATCGCGTTCTGTAATTCGGTTTGTTGGAGAAAAGTGCTTTAATGTGAAAGAAACGTCGTGTAATTAAAGACATTGAAGAAATTGTTTTTGTGTGGTGAAATGACGAACGAATGTGCGGCAAAGACGAAAGAGGAAGACAAATATATCCCAAGGCTGGTTGAGTCGAAGGTTTCCATGGCGACGCGACGGCAATGCCACCTTAGATGGTTTTCGGTGAGATTGTTCTGATTATGATTTTTACTGAAAAAAAAACTAAATACGAGCCAGTTTAAAAGAAAACATCTTTTAAACAGGAAGTGTGTTTTCATTACCTTTATCCATTTGATAACGGTAATGCATGCATGCGGGGCTTATTGTTAGTGAAGGTGACTTCTGAATGGACGTGTCTCTCCAGCCATTCTGAAATGGGTCACTGGATCTACAATAGAGCTATCACCTTCTAACTCCTGGACTAAAGTTTTCTGCAAGAGCATAAAAAAAGCATTGCAGAAAGATTTCTTCCATAATATCACTGCCGGACAGTGGGTGTTAGTTGGATTACACACACACACACAATTTGTTCCAGCATTTGTTTAACGGATGCTTAGAAGAACTGTTCAGCTGTTGATGTTACGGTGAAATTCACGGATAATGGTAAAATAATTCAAGTGTGTGATCATCGTCATCATCAAAACATGAACAGTAGCTTTTCTGTTCAAAATTGGAATTTATTCGTCGAAAATGTGTTCACTGTGTTTCGGTTAGAGAACAGAATACAGTGAACACATTTTCATGTGAACTTTCATTATTTTGAACGATGAAACTGCTATCGAAAATTCTGAAATTGACGATCGAAAATCTATCATCAGCAATCATCAACATACAAAATCAAATTTATAGAAAATCTGACTCCGCATTATGGATAACAAGTGCAATGCAATTGTTCCGTACGGAACGAGTCGTATACGCCACTGAGTCCACGTGTATCAACAGCGAGCGTGAGTACCATGTGAGTTACCAACAGGAACTCAAGTGCCGTGAGTTCCCTATGTGTGATGTAACCCAACGAGATTTCAAGTGAGTTCCGTCAGTGAGTGCCTTGTGAACCCAAATGTGGAGAGGATCACTATCGCCGCGCTATCCGACACGGTTCCATGGTGCCTGTACCACACCGTGTTCCAGCTGTTCACTGAATCCGCCCGTTTAGCCGACACATCTGTTTGGTGCCCTCATCAAGACGTGTACAGTTTCGACCCGAGGAAGTGATCAACCACAAACGCCATCGCTCATGGCGAGAATTTCCGGCACGTTTGCCGGGTTCTGCTCCCAAACGTGTATTTTCGAGAGGAGTTGATTGTTCACTATTGCCGCCCAATCCGACACGTTTCCGTGGGTTCAAAACCACGACGTGTATCTGTTCACTATCCGCTTATCCGACACGTCTGCACGGTGGCAATACCGAAATGTGTATCGTCGAGAAGAATAATAGATTTGCCACCCATTCCGACACGGTTCTGTGATGCCTGTACCACGAATCTATGACAAAAGGTCGAAAGGACAGAAGGTTGAAAGGACAAAAGGTCGAAGAACAAAATAGAAGGGGCAAAGGTCGACAATCCACCCAGATTTCAAAGAAGGAAAAATTTCCCACCAAGCAAATTATTTTCGACCTTTTGTCCATACACTCTGTACCACACCGTATTCACTATCATCGCCGCTCATCCGACACGTCTGCGCTGTACCCATACCGGGACGTGTTCAACCGAGGATAGTAGTATCCGTTTCGCCGTCTAATCCGACACGTTCCCTTTGTGCTGTGACCACAACGCGTTGCAACGTGTACTGCAAGAGGAGCCAGCTATTCACTCAAGCCGCCCATTTATCCGACACGTTTGCGTAGTACCCATACCGGGACTGTTTCGCTGGGGAGAATAGATCCGTTTCGTAACCGCCAATAATCCGATACATCTTCCCGATTCCCATACCGAGACGTATATCGCAAGAGGAAGACATTCGTTCCGCTGCCCAACACGAATCACCGACACGTTTTGTGACACTTTCCCAAAGCGTGTAGCACTAAGACGAACCGTCACTCGACTATTCGACACGTCTGCATGGTGCTTGGACCAGGACGTGCATCCGTCAACGTAAATTTGTTCGACATTCGCCAAACGCCGAAGAATCCCAGCGCAGAGTGACTGTACGACCCAACACGAATTCCAACGTCGTGTAGTATCGAATTCCATCAGGAGACGCTATGCAGCAGAGTTGCATGCCGAAAATGAGATCCGCTGCTGAGCCGAACCATCAGGAAGCCGCTATGATCGTCCGAAACACCGATTGGAAGACAACCGATGATCCGAACATGTTGAACGAGTTTTCGTCGCTTTCCCGTCAACGGACACACGTACAAAACGCACTTGCTGCGCCAAGGATTAGATGAGCCTACCTCGACTCAGGACGTATTTGAAGAACGTTGAGGACGCTCACGCCGAGTTCTGCGCCTTTCACAGCAAGGTGATAATAATCGTTCCAGACCCCGCTTTACAACGACAGGAGGAAGTATTCGCCGAATTCGAAGACCGACACAATTTTCTACGCACGACGTTCGAAGATCTGATGATCACCCAAGGAAAGAGTCCCGCTAGAGGTCCGAATCCACAACAACCATTCGACGACCCGATCCCTACTGACGATGATTATCGCGCCGACTGGACGAAGCTCTACTTCCTGGCACTCAGAGAAGTATTTCTATAGAGATTCCTGTAGCGATTTTGCCAGGAGTTTTTGCCGAAATGCCTCAAGCAATTTCACCATAGATGCATCCAATAAAATCTTCATCAACTCAAAGGATTCTTCAGGAAACTTTTCTTTTTTTTTTTTATTACTTCTTCAGATATTCTTCAAAAGATTCTTCAAGCGATTTCGCCTTATATTTCTCCAAAAACTCTTCCAGAAACACCTAAGAATTCCTCTAGGAAAATCTCTGCAGATATTTTAACAGAGATGATCTCAAAGCTTTCTCCAGGTTGCAGTACGACAGTTTTTTGAAGGATTACCTCAGATATTTATCCAGTGATTTCTCCAGAAATTCTTCAAAAAGTCCTTTCGATATATTTCTAGGAATTATTTCTGACGTTTTCTTCATAGATTGTTACAGGAATACTTTCGGATACTCCACCTAAAATTCTTCTGAGGATTCTACAAGAAATAACGCTATAAATTCCTATAGAGATTCCTCAAGAGTTTCCTTCAGGAATTCTCTAAGGAAATTCACTACATGAATTATTCTTATGATTGTGCAGGCAATCCTTCGAGGATTCCATTTGAAATTTCTCCATAGATTCGTTCTGGGTCTCCAAAAATCCTCCGGGGATTCCTCTAAGAAATCCTCTTTTAATTTCTACAGACATTTACTCATGAATTCGTCCAGAGATTTCATCAAATCAAATCAATAGTCCTGATTTTTTTCAAGAGATTCTTCCTGGAACTCCTTTCTTGAAGAAGTTTTTTGAGAAATCCGTGGATAAGTTCCTAGAGCAATCCCTGGAGGAACCTCTTGTACAAATCTAGAGTAATCTCTATAGGAATCATCGGTGAAATGTATGTACTACAGATTTCCGCACCGTGCAACACAAAAATGAACCGTGTTCTGATTATTTTTATATTTTTCTCAGAAAGGTATCGTAGTGAAAAATAGTGAAAGTTTCATTAAGATTTAAACATGTTTTAATCCTCTGGAATTTTTCGAATTTTCGTATGAAAAACGAGTTTGGAAACTTCACACCCCATTTTCTCAATGCCTACTTTTTACAGATGGGACTGACTTGCGATTAACGGCAGTAAAATGGTCAATCAGTAAAGGAAACTCTCAGTAAATAACTAGAAATTCTCATAAGGACTGTAAGCTAAGAAGCAGGCTCTATCCTGGTTGGGACCTAACGCCAGAAACAAGAAGGAGAATTTTATGTTTGATTTTTGGCATGGGTCTATTAAGATCTGGTTAAAAAAATCATGAATTTTGAGCTGTCCCATGAAGGAATTATATGATGGTCTGAAAAAGTCCACACCACACCACCGGGCTTTGACCAAGGGTCATTTTTGACCCTTAATACATAATGTGTATTTTTTTCTTTTTCTTAATGCTTTAGGAAGGAATAATTCCTGCAGGGATTGTTTCAGGAACACTTTCAGATCCCTTCCAAGGTCTCTCCAGAAATTTATTGAGGACTTTCACAAAAAAAACTCCTGGGATTTCATTGATCCGGCTAACGTTGTATGGCATCTAGTAGGTTGTTTTATTATTAATAATTTTAATATAGTATATAATATAGTAATATTTTCGCAAGAAATTTCTAAAAAAAATGTCTAGGGATTTCCTTAGGAAGAACTTACAATCACAACCGAATATTTTAGACCAGTTCGGGTAAAGCTCCATTCCCTTATTCCAGGGAATTTTTCGTGAAACTCCACCGGTGATTCCTCCAGATTTTTCCAGGTAATTCTCCATAAATTTGGCTTTTTGGCCAAGGATTTTTCCAGAAAAATATAGACAGAGATTTCTCCAGCGAAATCTCTACAGTTATTTTTCCAGATATTTTTCCAATGATACTCAATTACTTCCAGGGATTTACCCAAAGCTGTCTCCAAGAATTCCTTCAGCAATTTACCAAGGTAATCCTTCTGAGATTTTTCTAGCTATTTCTTCAGAGATTACTCCAGAAAACCCATTTCATACTTCCTCCAAAAGTTGTCCTGGGGATTTTTTTTCAGGAATTCCTCCGAAGTTTTTCTCTGGTATACCTCCAAAAATACCGGCAAGATTTTCCAGAGATTTAACCAGAGTTTCCTCCAGGATTTCTCCCAGAAGTTCCTCTAAAGATTACTCCGTAAATCCTACAGGAAATTCTTAATATTTTTTCTACAGGTTCCTCTTGGAATTGCTCCTGGAATCCTTCCAAATATTTTTCTAGGATTTCTAAACAAAATTTCTTCTTGAAGGAATTTCTAAAAGAATTCTTTGGATTATTTCTGATGAAATTCCTGGAAAGATTCGCGAAGGTATCTTTGTATCCCCAGAACATTTCTCTTAAATAAACTTTTAGGTGAATCACTGGAGGATTTGTTAAAATAGGTGTAATTTGTAAAAATTACTTCCCTTAGTGATTTTGATAAAACTATCTCTAGGAGAACTTCTAGAGAAAACTCTTGAGTAATCCCTATAGGAATTCGTGAAGCAATTACTTGTAGAATCCCAGGAGAAATTCCTTGTGGAATCCCCACTGGAAAAAAAAAGTTGTCCTAGTGTAACCCTGGAGACATCTCTACAAGAATCCCAGTAGATATTTTTCTGGAGGAATGCTTGGAGCAGTCTTTGGAAGAATCTCCATCGAACTAGGGAGATATAGAGTTAAAGGGCATACAATCAGGATAGCCATAGAATCCAACTTCTTTGTGGTTCTATATCTCGATAGTAAGATATGGAACATCAAGTTATTGTATTTTCAAACTATTTGAATAAAGTTAAGATAAGAGTTATAGTTCAAAACTAACAAAATATTGTATTTTTTTACAGTGAACCATCTTCTCTGAAGAAGAACCCAGAGCCGGATCGTAGCAGCAGTAGCAGTAAACCTTCCCGGGAAACCCGGGCCAAGTCGGCCGACCCGAAGCTGTACTACGAATCGAAGAGGGATCGCGACCGTAAGGATAAGGACAGGGACAGAGATAGAGACAAGCAACGGATTCGAGACGACGAAGGGAAGAAAAGTAGATCCAAGGAGGAAAAGAAAGAGACGGATAGGGACAGGGATAAGGTTGATAACAGGGATCGGGAGAGCAGAAAAGAAAAGGAAGCGGAACGTGAAGATGGAAACGGTTCGGATGTAGGAAAGCCAGATCGGAACGAACGTAAGAAATCGCCGGCTCCTAAGGCATCGGCAACAGCAAAGCATTCCAATAAGGAAGAACCCAAAGAGATTCCCAAGGAAGTTGCTGTCGAGAAGGAGAAGGAATCATCGAAGGATGACAAGGAAATTAAAGTAAAGGACTTTGCTCGAGAGAAGGAAAGCGTATCCAAAGACAAAGAAGAAAAAGATGTTCCAGATGGTAGGGAAGCTAAGGGATCAGATGACACGCAGGCAGTGAAAGAGATATCTGAAACACCCGCAGAGCAAACCAAACCAGCAAAGCCGGAAAAGAAGAAAAAGAAGAAGAGTTTGTTGAAGGGTCCTAACTTGATCAAAGGTCGGCGAGAGGTCGTAGAGGTAGCGGAAGCTGTTGTCGAAGAGCAAGCGAAGCAGATCGAAGAAGTTGTAGTGGTCATCGAGGATACGCCTCCGCCGTCAGTTAGTCAGCCGCCTAGTGAACCAGAAGCACCTCCACAAACCCGGAACAAACAGAAGGACACTGCCGTAAGCTCAAAGCAATCACTTCCGGTGGCGCCAGCTACCACTCCTGTCGAGCATTCATCGGCGATGACGACTTCAGCAACTTTGCTCATGCAAAGAACGGCATCTCCACGGCCATGGAAATCGCCAGGAGAGAAGAAAATAATCCCACCAGCAATATGCTCCATGATCACCCATCATCCCATGTCTCCCCCAACGCCAGAGCGACCTCGGAAGACCCCTACGCCAACGCCACCATCTCCAGTGAGGTCACCGGAACCATCACATCATCCGCAACGTATCCATTTAGCTGCCTCACCCGTGGTCTTGCCCCAAGCAGATTTGCTTGCCAGGCTTCCCATTCAGTCTAGCATTGCTCCCTTGGTGGCCACTACGATAACTCCACCGGAAAACTCCTTCGCACCGGTTATGGCCCTACTCAATCAAATGCAAGAGATCGACAACAAAATGAGTGACTTCCAGCGCCGCAAGATGCAAATCGACAGCGAAATGATGCGACTCAATTCGGAGAAGTTCCAGATCGATCAGAACTCCATGCAGCTCCAGAACGAACGGTTCATGCTGTTGAACACCCTGCGAGCTGTCCTGGTGGAATGTGAACTCAAAACGCTGGCTTCCATGCAGAGTGTTTCCCATATGCCTGCAGCCGCAATGAGTCCCGCCCTGGCAAATCGCCGACGTAACCCGGAAACGGAACCCGAATCAGCTCCCAGAACCAAACGAAGGAAAGAGACGCAGCAAGAGCATGAGATGTCTGCCACCGACCAATCCTATCGACAAGTGCCAATATCGTCATCCGCAACCGAGCTCTCTGAACCGGAAGAACCGACCACCCCGAGCAGCAGTGTGGCGACAGGTGGCGAGCGAACCATTCGTCGCATCACCAAAATCAGCGGGAACACAGAAATCCTGAAGCTGTTCCAAAGAAGACGGCTCATCTCGGATCGGTCCACCGAGGAAAGCCAACCGGAAGATAACGGTGCTCCGCAAGTGGCGGCCAGTGTTCCAACACCGACGACGACGACGACGACGACAGTAGAGAAACCAACGGCAGCGAAGCGTCGAAGAACTCGCACCTATGGCGGCGGAGGAACTATCGATCAAAGCCAAGAACCCAGCACCGCCATACGGTTACGAAGCGATTCGACGCGTTCGGTTGAGTCGGGGAAGTCGATCGAAATCGTCGATCATCCGCCAGTGGTCCCTGCGGCTACCGCCACCCGACTGAAGAAGGACGAGGAGATCCCTCTGGCCAAACATCGGGTTCTGCTGCCCCGGGAAGTCAAGGTGGTGATCAACCGGCTCAACGTGGCCAAAAAGCGAGGTGCCAGCGAAACCACTTGATTGTGGACCCGGAGGAGACCCAGAGC
Organism: Aedes aegypti; assembly: GCF_002204515.2. Lineage (NCBI taxonomy): Eukaryota > Metazoa > Arthropoda > Insecta > Diptera > Culicidae > Aedes > Aedes aegypti. The sequence continues at coordinate 460,782,168 of NC_035108.1, forward strand.
AGCAAGTCAATGACGAATTTCATTAAGTAGGTTTTTTAAATACTTCTTTACATACTCTTTCCTCATGGAGTCTATCTAGGAACATCAAAAAATGCCTTGGAAACTTGAAGTTGCAACCCTCTTTTTTCTATCTTACTTACTTTTGACTACTTAGTTTAAGTTACTTCTTTCATTAGCAAATCCTCCATCATTTATATTGTAAATAGACTGACTTGTGCGTTCAGGAATGCGAAACAGTCCTCAGCAAAACGAAATTATTACAAGGGATGAGTCTCAAGCTAAGCAAAACAGAAAGAAACTGATGTACGTAGATTTATAGGTACAGGTGTTAGAGTTTACAGCAACCGAGATCAACTGATTGAGAAAATATTTAACAACTACGTTAAGAACATTACTTCTCTCGGCACACAGTAGTATTTTCGCTGGGAGAAATTGATGCAACCTTTATTTGATAAGCAGAAGATTATCCTATCCCCCACACATCATCTGGTCATCACAAACCGGAGGACCGCGGATAACACATATAGGTACCTACCTACATTTGCGGCCATGTTCAGTCAAAACGAAACCAGAACATAATTAACGTATAGTAGCTATTGCACCAAGGAATTCAGGATCGATTCAGAAACATCAACTAGAACACATTATATAGTACATAGTAGAATTTACACCAGGCAAATGTGGGCAGAAAAGTTAAAAAAAAAACTTCAAACTGTCAATGTCAATCAATTGTTTGGTTTTGTCTCGTGGTTCGCTAATATCACCATTGTCCTTGCAGAAATAATGGAACTATTTTAAAATAAACAATTTTCAGATGAGAAATCATCGATTAAGTTATAGGATAGTTATAGGATTGGTGAGCTCGTTTCATACTAACTTATGCATTTTTTTTTTCCTACAAGTCTTCAATCCGAACACTTGATTTTATACCATTAAGGGTATCAGTCTAATTAGTTCTACCGGAAAGCCATGTTCTGATGTTAACCCTTTCTTTACCACGAGGCTTTTCATAGTTCAAGAATAGAAAATGTGATATCTGGATAAATCACCAGAACAAAAGATGTAAAGTTCTATTCAAGCATATGAATAAAACTGAAAAAAATATTTTTTTATGATGGATCATCTGTGATCCATTGGGAAGATGACTGCAACTAGGATAACATTGAGACATCAATATTCTTCCGTTAATATTTTCATTTTTACACAAAACCATACATTTTATTTGTATTTTATGCTATTTACGCCTCTCATCAATTTAATCTGGTGGCAATTGAAAAGCTTTGAGGCGGCAGTAAGCAAACACCACACTTAGTGCATTTAAACGAATTGAATGATCCTCGATCTTTGCACATAACGCAAAGTTCTCGACTGTCTTCAACGGGCCATACCGTGCTTCTAGAGACGGTCCAACAGATGCTATAACTCGCTGACATATTGCAGTAGTTTTGTCGTATTTGGCGTCTGACAACCAACCAAGAAATCATTCAGATCGATGTCGTTATGTTAGAACAAAATTGTCGTTATGTTCCCAATGGATCACCAGTGATCCATATAAATTTCCGCAAAATCAATAGTTTTGTGTAAAGAATATTATAGAAACTCTATTTTTAATCTTTGAAAAATAACTCAATTGAGCTTGTTTGTATTTTTGTTTGGAGATAATAATGTTTAAATTTCTAAATATAGAAGTTTGAAAATCCACTATATTTAAATTTGAAAAAATGCCGATTTTACTTCGGTTGTTGTGCTTTAACTAGAAATCCAAGTGAGTATTTTTTCTGAAACTTTGTACATTACTTCATGAAACATATAAAAGCATGTGCAGAAAAAAATATTATGATCTAACATATCCAGTTTAAATACGACCAATGCAAAGTGGTGGGTCACCTGTGCTACCATGAGAAAAAAGGGTTAAACCACAGCTCATTTTTCTTCACTGAATCGACTGGTGCGTTTCCCATGTCTCGAAGCGAACGGTAGGAACCTGAGAGAAGATACCAAACAGGGACCAGGAAAACCAAAACAAATTCAGTCGTAAGGACTCGGAAAACTTTGGCAGCGCGAATCAGGAGATGATAGTCAGTTTGGAGATTGAATTTGGACAGAACAGTCGCTTGGTGCTGTGGTGCTGGAAAAAGTAAAAAAAAGTGAATTTGAAGTAGTGAATCGGAAGCAGTGTAAGTGACCATCCGGTGGTTCAACTAAGATCTGGGATTGATTCGGATCGGAATGGCTGATTCCGATAGTAGCAGGTCTCTTTTTAGAGACTCGTTCTTAACACTATTTTGATAAAGTCTCTAAAAATCACTATTTTTATGGAGAATCTCTTGTCTCTTTTTTAACCAAAATAATCATTTTTTTTTCTTGCAGTGAAATCTGGTTTGAAATACCTAACCATGAATTTCCCCAATGATTACTCTAAAACTATACCAGGATTGCTTCTTCTTGTTGGCATTACGTCCTTACTGGAACAAACCCTGCTTCCCAGCTTAGTGTGCACACTCCGAAAAAATCATGCGATTTTACGTCTTTTGGATTCACATAAAAGAAGCGAGCGATTCGGGAAATGACAATCATAGCGGCATCGTTTTCATGTCCTTCATCATGTAAAATTACATTTTTCTTTCAATACATCTTTCAAATCCCATTTTTACGTCATTTCATCACTTACATCATGTGTCATTCAGTCATAATGTGAATTACGTCCGGAGTGATTTTCATTATTTTTAAGAATGTGCAATGAGCACTTCCACAGTTATTAACTGAGAGCTTTCTTTGCCAAAGTTGCCATTTTCGCATTCGCATACCGCGTGGCAGGTACAATTATACTCTATTCCCAGGAAAGTAAGGAAAATTTCCATTACGACAATATCCTGGATCGACCAGCATGGCTTTTCTTTGTAGCCGCGAACTCTAACCACTCGGCTAAGGAAGGCCCAACATACCAGGATTTAATCCAGATTATTCCACCAATCCTTTCAGTAGTAACTCTAGCAGATCTTCCAAAGATTGCTACAGAAGTTTTACGCAAAAGTTTGTTCCAGAGTTTTTGAAGTAGGTCGTTATTATTATTTATTTATTCATTTTTAACAAAAATTTGGAAGAGGGAAAAACCCTTTTGAGTGATTTATTTTTCCAAAATACTTCTCAAAAGGGCGCAAAACCTCTTCATCTTTTCGAAATACGTTATAAAATAAGTAAAACTAATACTAAAGGCTCAACCGGAAACAATCCATAACCGAGCCAATATCTTGAAGGAAAAACATCAATCAGCAATAGTTGAGGGACAAATATGTTTCTTGAACTCTGAAAAGAAAATTTGAAAGGCAATATCAAACAATATAACGAATTTCATTTAAATATTCAAAAATAATTTTCATCATAACAAGAGATTTACTACCAAGAATATCTCGAACCGATGTAGGTACAGAATGATTTAATTTTTGAAAACTATCAATAATTTTTCTCCTTGGCATAACATACGTCTGACAATGAAAAACAATGTGATCAATGTCTTGATAAGATGTACCACATTCACATAGATTAGAATCTACAATATTAATACGAAATAAATGACTATTGCAAATATAATGATTGGACATGAGCCTTGAAATAAGACAAATAAAATTTCTGCCAACAGATAAATTTTTAAACCAGGGTTTTTTATCCACATTTGAACATATGGAATGACACCAACGACCTTTATCACTTGAGTTCCAATCATTTTGCCAAAGGTTATAGAATATATTTTTAATTTTGAAAAATATTCTGAATAAAATATGTCACGGTTGAAAATAATGCCACGAGAAGCACCTAACTTAGCTAAGGAATCGGCTTGTTCGTTACCTAATATTTGACAATGTGCTGGAACCCAGACAAATTTAATGATGAATCCTCGAGAATGCAGATCATATAAAAGCTTGCGCAACATTAAAATTAAATGATGTGATTTAGAATTGAAACTAACAGATTTAATAGCATTTAAGCAGCTCAAGCTATCAGTACATATCATATAAATGTTTGGAGAACATTCCTTGATTAAATTACATGTAAAATATAAAGCACACAATTCGGCTACAAAAATAGAACAAGGAGATTGCAGTTTAAAAAAATGTGTGTTATCAACATGATAAACACCAAAGCCAGAATTATTATTGATAAAAGATCCATCCGTGTAAAACATACATTGAGAATCAAAACCATCAAATTTCCGCTCAAATAATAATTTAGCAAATCGCGAAGACTCATTTATTGAAATTTGTTTTAATTCCATTTGTAAAGATATATCAATTAATGGATGAAAAGAATGAACATTTATATCACAATTATGAAAAATATTGGAATGAAATGGAACAATATTTTCCGTAGAACAATAATCAAATGCTGTTATCATTTTACATGTTGGATTTATTTCTTGTAAATCTTTTAGTATAGTAATTATTTGATGATTATTATTAAAACATTGAACTAGGAATTTACAATTTATTTCATTAAAACGAATTTTGAGAGGAACAACTCCCGCTAAAACTTCGACAGATTTAGTATGAGTGGAATTCATTAACTTTAAACAAATCCTTAAACAGCGAATTTGAATTTTTTCAAGTTTTGAAAAATATGTTTGACTAGCACAACCAAAAGTAAAACATCCATACTCCAAAACTGAGCGTATTGTAGTATTGTAAAGAGTTATCATATCAGAAGGATGGGCACCCCACCAAGTGCCAGTAATGATACGAAGAAAATTGATTCGTTTCGAACAAATTTTCTGAATGTATTTGATATGTGAATTCCAGTTCAATTTAGAATCAAACCAAATACCAAGATATTTATACTCATCTACTTGTTCAATTTCAAATCCATTAAGGTATAAATTTACACTTATGGTGGAATATTTACGTGAAAATATAATAAATTTAGTTTTTGGAACTGAAAAAGAGAAACCATTATTAAAAGCCCATAATCCAATATTATCCAAACAAATTTGCGTGTAATGTCGAATAATTTCTCTGTTTTTTCCACTAACAGAAATGACCTTATCATCTGCAAATTGATAAAAATAACATCCATTTGGAATTACAGCTGATATATCACTAGTAAATAAATTATATAAAAAAGGACTTAAGCAAGAGCCTTGAGGTAGACCAAAATAACTAAAACGGACCATTTAAGAAGATCCATTATGATAAAAATGCATTATTTTGAAAGAAAATAAATTGTAGAGAAAATTAGATAAAATGGGAGGAATTTTATAATCATTCATTTTTTGAAAAAGTAAATCAATAAGCACAGAATCGTATGCACCGGATACATCCAAAAAAGTGGAAATAACATCCTGTTTTCTATTGAAACATAATTGAACTTGAGATGCTAAAAGTGCTGTGCAGTCACGGGTTCCACGACCTTTTCTGAAACCAAATTGAGAAGTGGATAGAATTTCATTCTTTTCAGCCCATAACTCAAGGCGATTTAGAATCATTCTTTCCATAAGTTTACGAAGGCAAGACAGTAAACTAATTGGTCTACGACTATCAGCCAGCGAGGGATCTTTACCAGGCTTTAGTATACTAACTACTTTAATTGAACGCCATTCTAACGGTAAAATATTTTGCAAAAGAAAACAATTATATATTGAAAGTAAATGAACTTTTCCTTCATATGGTAAACTTTTAAGAACAATAAATTTAACATTATCAATACCCGGAGCAGTATTGTTAGTTATAGATAATGCTAAATCAAACTCATCTATTGAAAATGGAGAACAAAGTTCAGGGAAAAAATTGATGGTCTGTTTGTTTTTAAAATTAATATTACAAGGAACAAAATCAGGACAAATTTTAGATGCAAATTGATTAATCCAACTATCTGAATATTCCAATGTATTGGGAGTAGAATTGTCATGATTTCTTAAATTTTTTGCAACAGTCCACAATTTTGATAAAGAAGTTTCTCTATCAAGATTTTCAATAAAATGTTTCCAATAATTCCTTTTCTTGAATTTAGTAATACGAGTAAACATAGCTTCCTCTCTACAATATAACAAATAGTTTTCTCTAGTACAAGAGCGACGAAATTTTTTAAAAGCATCTGATTTGGTTTTCAAAGCGCTAGAACAATCTGCATCCCACCAAAATGTAGGACGCCTATTCTTTTCAATTTTAGAAACTGACTGTTTTTTCTGTGATTTTTGTAAACATTTTACTAAAATTTTTATGAATTGATTATATTTTTCAATTGGAGAACAAAGGTCTTCTAAATGTATCAATGAAGTGGACATCAAATCAGAAAATTTCATCCAATCTACAGTTTTTGAAAAGTCAGGAATGTGAGAATTATTTGAATTTGCACTACATGTTGAACCAGCAACTTGAATAAAGATTGGAAGATGATCGCTTCCATTTGGATCATTTATTGTTTTCCAAGATGATAAGAAAGCTAAATTACTTGAACATAACGATAAATCAATACATGAATTTTGTAATGGTGGCACAGCAACTCTCGTGTGTGAACCATCATTTAGAATATTCAAATTGAATTCATCAATAAGATCCATAATTAACAAACCACGACCATCAACTTTATCACTTCCCCAAGAATAATTGTGGGCATTAAAATCACCCAAAATAAAAAAGGGAAAAGGAACATTATCTATAATCATTTTCACTTCAGATATTGAAAAAGACGAATTTGGAGGAGCATATAAACAAATAATATAAAAATTAATATCATTGTGTTTAACAGAAATTATAACATGTTCAAGTTGTATGTTTAATGATAAATTCAAATACTTAAACTCAATGCCACTTCTAATACCAATCAGAACCCCTCCAAATGGAATATCCCTATCTTTCCGAATAATGTTAAAGGATTGAAAACATAAAGCTTTCGAATCAGTTAACCATGTTTCATTCAAACAAAAAATATCAATGTTATTATTTGCAATCAAAACTTTTAATCTATCTACTTTAGGAATAATGCTTCTGCAATTCCACTGTAAAATATTCAGAGAACTTTTATTATTATAAGCCATTACGAAGAAAATAATGAAGCAATAATTGGTCCGAATGAATTCAATTTATCAAGTATTGAAACTAAAAATGGTAAAATAATTTTTATTATTTTCTTCCAAAAATCACTGAAACCCAATAGTTCTACTAATTCTTCCAAAATACCTAACATTGAATTATCATCTTTACAATTTTTGTTTTCATCTGAAGAATTAGTATTTGCATTAAAATCATTATTTGGCGGATCAAATTCAACACGTTGAAATCCTGGGATTGTATTAGAAGTGGAAGGAATCAAACAAGGAAAATTTTTGTCAAATGATTTTACTTTAGAATTATGACTTTCTAGAGGTTGACTAGATGATTTGAGAATCCTTTTTCTTTTAGGGGGCGGCTTGTAAACAAAATTATCTGAATTTAATGAGTTATCCTGTTCATCATCAAGTAAAGATTCATAAACATTAGGATTTGAAATGTCTTTTGAATTTTTCAAAATCTCTGAATATGAAAATTGATTTCTATTTTTAAGCTTTTGATTATGTTTCGATTGATTACTAATATATACAGGACAATCCTTCAAGGCAATGTGTTTCTGATTACAATAAATACAACATTCTGAATGTTTTTTACAATCGGATGATAAATGGGCTTGTGCACATTTCGAACATTTAGGTTTATTCGAGCAAAATTGAATACTGTGTCCAAAAAGGAGACAACGTTCGCAGTGCATCAATTTAGGATAATAAAGCCTTACTCGAAAAATAACTCCATCAACTTCTAGAAAGTCCGGAATTACTGATCCAGCAAATGTAATCTTAATGCAATTGGAGTGAACATATTGAGTTCCTTTGTCATTTAAAAAAAGCTTAGATAATCTGTGGCAATCCAAAACATTTACAGTCGAAATAGCTTTATTTTTGAATATTCCAATGCCGTGATTTATAATATCATTGCAATCTAAAGTTTCATCATATATAACACCATTGATTTCGCAAAAATCACATGGTGCGTATACACGATAAGAACCAGCAAAAATTTGGGACTCCAAAAGGGAGTTGGCGTCATCGCGAGAACCAAAAACAACTCGTAACTTGTCAAGAGAAACTTTTTTGATTTCTTTGACAGACGAGTATTTTTCATATATTTTAGCCGAAATCAATAAAACATTGATAGGCTTATCTTTTTTTCTAAAAAATACTATGAAGGGGCCAGAAAATGATGTAGGATAAATTTTAATTCGCGTTGGCCTTGTAACAGAAGATGGTCCTGGTGGAGGATCATCTTCTTTTGAGCCAGAATCTTTATCATCCACATCCATAGCCGTGGTAGTAAATATCAATTTAAAAAAAAAACTAAACTAACAAACGTAACAAACTATAACAAAAATGATACTTATCAAAATTTTGAAAAGTCAAAGTAGGTCGTTATCGGTTTTTCTAGGATGCCCTACAAAAATTCCTCAAGGGCCTCTACTAGAATTCCTACGCCGATTTTCTTAGTTATGTCTCCAGTTATTTTCATATGAATTCCCACTTCAATTCATAACCTTGGTGCTCCAAGTGCTTGCAGGTCCTCCTCGAGCAGCGTCCACGTTTCATGCCCGTAGGGGACTATCGGCCTTGTGAGCGTTTTGTACATGGTACATTAGACTGGCCCACTTTAGTATGGGAGAAAAATAAAGTTGTATAATTCCACGGGGCACCCACCAGGATTATTCTTTAGGGTTAGAGGAAGACTTCCTGAAAGTTTCAGCTCATTTGGTCGTTCCATGAGCTGGCGCAATTGAATTGAAGTTAATATGGGATTTTCAGCTCCAACATATAGGAAACAGCACATCATCTCCTTTTTGAGTCAGGAAAATTGTTGATCACGTTCAATTGAACCCAGAATGTCAAAAACACTACTTGATACTATAGCAAACAATATTGTAGAAGGTTGTATGATGATTAAAATTGATAAAGTTTGTGTTTTAACTATCTGAAGTAGATTTGCAATATTGCATAGTATTCCTTCAACTTAGTTGGATGGTAGCCACCAAGCGCATCATTGCCACCTATGACGCTGGGCGAGCTGCGGCACAAGGTGCATGCACATGTGTGATTGTACGGGAGTGCTGATCTAAGCCTAACTTTCAACAACTGAAAGCTTAATGAAAATGAGCTTAAATCCAGATACAACCTTCGGCAACAATGTTCATTAGCGTATCAACTAGTGAATTTGTCATTCTGGGCTCAATTGAACGCGATTAACTAGTGTACGAGACGAAACAGTGACATAGGGTCAATTTTCAATATATTTGAGACGAATATTCCATACAAACTTTGAATTGAATGCGCCAGCTGGGGGAGCAACCAAATGAGTTGAAATTTTGAGAGAGCTTTTTTCTTACCCTAAGGCACATTTCTAGGGGGTGCCCCGTTGAATTTTACAACTTTTTTGTTTAAGGGCCAGTCTACATTTGGTGCGGGTGTGGCTCTTTATGGACCGCAGCTTCTTGTGGAGGCCATAGTAGGAGCGACATCCACTTATGATGCGCCTCCGTATTTCACGGCTAACGTTATTGTCAGCCGTCAGCAAGGATCCAAGGTAGACGAACTCGTCGACCACCTCGAACCTGCTACTTAGGCGAGCCCTGTCGCGCTCGGCACCGACAGCTAGCATGTACTTTGTCTTGGCCGCATTCACCATCAATCGAAATTTTGCTGCCTCGCGTTTCAGGCGGGTGTACATGTCTGCCACCTTTTCAAATGTTCGGTCGACAATGTCCATATCATCCGCAAAGCAAACAAATTGATTGGATCTCGTAACAATCGTACCCCGGCTCTCCGCATAACACCTAGCGCAATATTGAACAACAGGCACAATAGTCCATCACCTGGTCGTTTAATATGTTTAACACTACTTACTTGGCTTGTCATCAGAATTGACAAACCGACTCATTGAAGTCTAAAACAAAAGTCATTTATTGATCCAAATTTAGATTACAAGATACCTTAAGTCTACAATGGAATTTTCTAACTCTACACAAAATATAACCTAGTGGGAGTCCCCTGCGAAATCCAAACGAACTGGAGTGTTCGCCTGAAACCTTCACACAATTTTGGACACCTTCCATCGTCGCTCTTATCAGTCTCGTGAGCTTCCCGGGAAAGCTGTTCTCGTACATGATTTTCCATAGCTCTACGCGGTCGATACTATCGTATGCCGCCTTGAAATCGATGAAAAGGTGATGCGTTGGGACCTGGCATTCACGACATTTTTGGAGGATATGTCGTACGGTAAAGATCCATTGTCGATCGGCCGTCAACGAAGCCGTCTTGATAACTTCCCACTAACTCGTTTACTATAGGTGACAGACGACGGAAGATGATCTGGGATAATACTTTGTAGGCCGCATTTAGAATGGTGATCGCTCGGAAGTTCTCACAATCTAACTTGTCGCCTTTCTTGTAGATGGGGCATATTATCCCTTTCTTTCCACTCCTCCGGTAGCTGTTATGTTTCCCAGATTTTGCCTATCAGCCGATGCAGACAAAGTAGGTGCTGGTTGGTTTCCATCCTCCGCAGTACTGACGAAGGCATTTCCTCCGTTGTCCCGTCCTTCATTACCTGTGCTTTCAGCGCCATTCAGGTGCTCGTCGAAGAGCTGCTTCCACCTTTCGATCACCTCACGCTCTTCAGTCAAAATGCTCCCCTCTTTATCCCTGCACATCTCGGCTCGCTGCACGTAGCCGTTGCGGGATGCGTTGAGCTTCTGTTATATCAGTTATACTTACGTGTTTCTTGAGACCGGCACAGCTGTTTCATCTCCTCGCACTCCGTCTCCTCCAGGCGGCGTTTTTTCTCCCGAAAGAGGCGGGTCTGCTGTTGCCGGTTCCGTCTATAACGCTCCATGTTCTGCCAGGTCCCTTACTGTAGCATGACGGCCCGCGCTGCATTCTCCTCCTCTAGAATCTGCCTCCATTCCTCGTCGAACCAATCGTTCCGTCGACTCCGTTCCACGTACCCGACGTTGCTTTCAGCTGCATTTTTGATGGCTGCCTTCACTGTTCTCCAGCAGTCCTTAATAGGGGCTTCATCCAGCTTACCGTCTTCCGGTAATGCAGCCTCGTGGTGCTGCGCGTATGTCGCTGCGACATCCGGTTGCTTGATCCGCTCTAGGTCATACCGGGGCAGCCGTCGGTACCGTACGTTGTTAACGACGGAGAGTTTTGGGCGCAGTTTAACCATCACCAGATAGTGGTCAGAGTCGATGTTAGCGCCACGATAGGTCCTGTCGTCGATAATGTCGGAGAAGTGCCGCCCATCAATTAGAACGTGGTCGATCTCCAGGTGTATCGGTATGGAAGGCTGTGCTGGAAGTAGGTGCTACGGATGGCCATATTCGGGGGTGGGACATTTCGCATACGGACTCTTGGCATAATGGATATTTGGCATAATCAGAATTATATGCCTTCTTTAAAATGCTACCTGTTCTTATATGAAACTGCTTTATGCGAAACGTCCATTATGCCAAACATCCGTATGCGAATCGTCCTTATGCGAAACGTCTTTATGCGAAATGGGTCACCGAAGGAGGCGGCGAAATCAATTAGTCGTAGGTCGTTTTCGTTCGTCAGCCGGTGGGCGCTGAACTTTCCAATCGTCGGTCTGAATTCCTCCTCCTGGCCAACCTGAGCGATTAGATCTCCTATGATGATTTTGACGTCGTGGCTTGGGCAGCTGTCGCACTCGCGTTCAAGCTGCGCGTAAAAAGCGTCTTTATCATTATGTGTCCTTCGGAGTGAGGGCTGTGCAAGTTTATTATGCTGAAGTTGAAGAACCGGCCCTTTGAGCATCAACTTGTACATTCTCTCATTGATCGGCCACCACCCGATCATGCGCCTCTGCATATCATCCTCGTGTGTGTTGCCGCAGCTCTGGTAGATGGTATGGTTACCCCTAAACGTTCGCACCATTGATCCCTTCCAGCACACTTCCTGCAACGCTACGATGCCGAATCCGCGGTCCATCAGCACGTCGGCGAGTATGCGTGTGCTCCCGATGAAGTTGAGAGATTTACAGTTCCACGTACCGAGCTTTCAATCGCTAGTCCCTTTACGTCGCTGTGGTCTTCGCCCTGACATGGGGAACAGACGATGTTGTGGGCCGCCCCTAACATGGAGTACGGACGCTCCAGGTTAGCAGAAGCAAGAGCAAAAGCAAACGCCCCCTTCCCTGTCAGCATACGACCGAAGTTCCCACCGGGGGTTGGTTACCCGATCTTCCCTAAGGTTACTCGTACCCCGGCCAGTACCGCGAGGAGGTAGGGATAGGAGTTGCTGGGTGGGAGGCTAAGGACCGCACAGAGGGGTCTATTTTATTCCTTCAGGTACGCGAAGTACCAATGGTACGCCATACCCAAAATCTAAAGATTAGGAGTTATATTTGTAATTAGGGTAGAGAAATATTTGATTACCTCGATGCTTTTATTTGGCATCTGGTATTTTCTTCGGTCAAAGTGAGACCAAGTTGAGAGTGACCAGTTCTCTAAAAATGGATTTGCTTGCTACCAATCCGTGATGCTGAAATCCTACACCTGTGTCGATCCTACAATGTACCTAGAGGTTTCATGGCCTTAATCATCTTCAAGGATATCTTTCAAATCAATCAACACATAAACTGACACTAAGATTGCCGATATTGGACAGCTTCATCCGATATCGCTATTTTTATTTATGTATGTATAAGGTACCACCCTGTTTAACTGGCTAAACGACATCAAACCGTGTTTGTCTAACAATTGGTTCAATACTTGGTATGTTTCCGAAACACGTCCCGGAAATCGGGACGGGTACACTCTTTGTATAATCTACTCACAATCATATGCTCCGAAATCGTGCCCCTACGAGTAGCATTACTGTACAATCTCCACCCCCCTCAAAACATACATACAAATGCAGTCAACTTGTGTAAAACTATCTTCAGCTCTGGCGTTTTTACGCGAGTCAATTTTCCGGCATGGGATCCGCGGGGGTCGACTCTGCTTCGCATTCCGGGAGCTCTTCTGCCGACTGGTGCGATTGATCGTGCCGTTCGATTGACATCGGTGAATCGGATTCCGTACTGGGGGGTTGCCTCACATCAGGAGAGGAATCTTTCTCCGGCTCGGCGTTGTTGTTGTCCGACTCTTGGTGATCGTCTGGCGTCAGCGACTCCTCCGGTACTGGATCCTGCTCCTCTAAAGGATCCTCTGGTTCAGCCACAGCCATCTCCGCTTCTTCCAAGTCGTCCATCTCCTCATCCTCGGTTGTTGGTAACAGTTCCGCTTCCTGTAAAATGATCTCCTCGTCGATCGGTTCCGGAACTTCGTGATCAATTTCGTGACTCATTTCGTGATCAACATCGTGATCATCTACTTGATGATCATCTTCGATATCTTCTTGTTGATCATCTTCGATATCAGTTTCGTGATCATCTTCGTGCACCGACGAAGTCGGCGATGGTTCCGCGGGGATTTCAGGTGGTTCCACAGAAATCTCAGGTGGTTCCACTGGTTGTTCGGCGATACTGGGACTCGCCTCGGTCGGTTCTGGAGAGCTGCGTTCTGTTTCTGGAGAGCTGCGTTCCAGTTCTGGTTCGCTGGGTTCTGCTGGTTGAGGTTCGCTTGGATGCTCTAATGGATCGGTTTCTGTCCGATCCGCTACTGGTTCTTCTTTTTCATTTTCGTCAATGTCCTTCTGTGGCGTAGGATTCGCCGTATCAGTGATTTTAGGTTTGATCAGCTCGTTGATGGTGTGATTCAGAATGCTCTGTAAAACAAAAGAACAGATGTAACATTAGTATGTATTTATGATGGAGCCAGTATGATCATATACACTGGTCCCACAGTTATGAATCATTTAAGGCTCAGCTTAAATTTGAAAAGTTATAGAGAGCAAAATAAACCATATTTGTTGATGAAATCAATGCCGAATGGTAAAGTGGGGTATATACCTGCAGTTCATGCACAATTTTGTCATTAAAATTGTTGAAAACATTTGAAATTTTCACTTATCTGAACGTTGTCTTAAACCACAATTAATGAATCGGCAAAAAAGTTGTCCACAAATATGAATCAATGTGAACACGATTTATGAATCATTGCTTACTTTCAATTATTTTGCAATTAAATGCTTTATAGTTCATATGTTTATTAGAACACTGCCTCGGACAACGTTAATTACATCCGGAGGTGAACCGCAATCAAGTATTTCAAGAATCTGCATTACTTTGCATCATTTTTAGTGCTGCTACTGAGCGGGCTTAGTGAATTTGTGGATTTATATGCTTCTGGAGCATATATGGCAGATAGTGGAGGATGATGGCAGATACACCCGATTCTGTTTTTGCACGGATTTTTTTTACACGGCCGTGCAAAAAAAGTTTCCATACATATTTTTCCGCCAAAACCTTATTTTTGCATGAAACGTCGAGAAATGGTGTTACTTTTTTTGCACGGTTTTTGAAATTTTGAACTGAAAACTTTTTTTGCACGGTACGCATCCCCCGTGCAAAAACAGAATCGGGTGTAGTGTAATTAGACAATCATAAGATCTAGATTGCAGAACTCGTAAATGCTTGACTCTGCCTTTACTGCCTTTACTGCAGTGATAAAAATTCACACATTCGATTTGTGTGTTTAAAATTATGGATCGATTCATAAACGTCCATATCGTATTGCTACGATTTTCTTGCAAACTTCGTGTGTGTTATTTATTTTATTTTATTTTATTTTATTGATGTACAAGGGGGTCAGGGGCCAAGTCTCCAGCATAAGTTTGAAAACTCACACCGTCCATAATACACCGAGGGGGTTTTAGAGTTTGGGAAGTAGGCAACGCAACATCTTTGACCAGAAGGTTCTTTAAGTTTTGCTTCTACTCTTGACATCCAATACACGTATGAATGATGCAAGGTCAAAAGAACATGAATCAGTCATCGCAGACAGACGTTTAAGCAGGAACAAATTTATTCAAAATTCCTGTGTAAATTCTACCGTGGTGTCACCTAGGGAGCAAATTGCTGCAGTACAGTGACAGTTCGTAAAAGCACGTGGCTTCATCTTCTCGCTTACCACCCAGTCCACCACCCACTGAACAAAAATATCAAAACAATCACTTTAAAAATGATTCACACAATTGTGATATTTTCACGCCAATTTATTTTACATGAGTTACGATCATTCAAGGGTGTTATACTAGCATGAATCTGTGAGTAAATTAAATGCCAACTTGTGGTAAAAATTACAATGGATTTAATTAACTTTTACATGAGAAATTAAAATCAAAAGGGAACATCACCCACCCAGCGCGAAAAAAAGGTGCATAGTTTTTAGCGTTGACCACGTGGACTGTGGGAGCGGTTGTGTGTCATGATGTCAACGAAATGTGATCAGGATGGTGGCGGGACGCATACGCCACTAACGCCATCTGTTAGCTTATTGCCACTTGGCGATTTGTGGCGGCCATGTTTTTACACAAGTGGCTGAGTCTAACTTGAACGTCTGTCTGCGCAGTCATACATATAGCGGTAGTGAAGTGTTTTGCCTAAGGATATGGGAAAGGAGGGATTTTGGGTCGTGTTTTGTAAATAGCTCTGTGGAACAAGTTTGTTATTAGTTAAAAATTTAGTTAATCTGATTCACCTTGCAATCAGTAATAAGAATATTTACAAAAATATGATACTTATCTTTTCTCGGTCAATACGCTGCCATGTCTTTACTCTCCAATGGATGTTTCCTCGTTGTAATGGCGGGTTAGATATGAAAACAAGGATAAAGAGAGAATAAATGTTAGTGATTGTTACATGCTTTATTGCTGCATTGGCCTACAATGAAATCATAGAAAATTCGCTCTTTGGATTCCCATGATAACAATCCCCATGCAGCTTACGAAAAACTCCATGGCAATGATCACTGTACGCCATGTGCGGCATTCAGGACATCTTAACAATACTGAGGACGAACAACAAAAAATGAATCCAAAAGAGCGAAAACCTCAATGTTTCAATGTAGGACAATTCAGCTTTAATACATGTGAGAAGTTCTTGGTGATATTCTCACAACGGCCATTCAGAATGGTTCGACGGATGTAGATAAAAGATCATTATGATAAAATTAACGCGACGACATGTTAGTGAGCTCAGAACGATTATTGTATTTGCAACTGTTAATTTCTATAGTTAAACTTAGGGTCGGTTATTGTATATAACTTTTAAGATAAGCTGGAGTAAAGCACGAACGCGAAGTAATGACCTTCCATCCCATCTTCAAGTGCTCTCCACAAGCACTACTCTTCATTCTGGCACTTTAGAACGTCCATGTTGTAACTTGTTCACACAAGAAATCTGCCTCGACCGAGTTGGCAGAACGCGCCCATACCCCTTTCTGAACCAAAGGACAGGGATTTTTTTGCAAACTTCGTGTGTGTTACACACTAAATTCCTTTGTTTTGGCTCATGGATTGATTCATCAACCGATAACAGGGATTCCCATTTTTTTTTCACATAAGTTCCCGAAGCCTTCCCTTCAGATTTGTATGCGTCAACCTATCACCCAACACGAATTCAGTGAGTTTTGCTTATGGTTAGCTTGTGTCATGATCATTATGTTCAAGTTAGTCAATTAATCGATCTGCGCAATGAGTTTGTTATGATGAAATCGATGAACTTTGCTATCGATTATCATGTTCAAAACTTCTACATTGTTTGTGATCAACCCATAGCGCACTAAAATGTGAATGGATCTCGTGTCGAACAACAGTTATCATCATTCTTCCAAAGAGAAGAAGCAAATTTTGAAGCTGAATGTGTTATATGAAAATTTGTGAATTCGATTTTTTTTATTAGTAAAGTTGTCCGATATTCTTTTTTTTTTTAAAGTGTGAATATATTTTACTTCTCCATGTGTCTGATAAAAGAGCCAACAGTTTAGCCTGGGAGTTAATAAAAATAAACTTACGTGCAACCAAAGTGATCATAAAAATGACAAACAATTGGTATTGATAACAATCAGAGAGGATGCAAACCAGTTCTTTTCTTTCCCACTCATTGCTTTTGATCTTTCTGCAGAAGCAATACCTAGTTTTTATTGCAAAATCAGGAAGAACCTATTAGGTGTACCTACAAAAATTCTTTACATTTTTCACATCTATACTGTTTCTTTTTATGCCTCAAAAATTTAGGATTTTTTATTTATCCAAAAATTATTCAACATAATAATCTTTCAGGCCTTACATAAACAACGTCCACATTTTTTATAGCCATATAAGACCCTCTAAATAACTTTTTTCATAAGAATTTAGTTTTTCCAAAATCATGGAAATTCATTTGTATGTTCAGATTCCTTTTCCACAAAAAAAAAATCCATAGTTTATGAACGGTCTCAAACCACTTTTGCTCTCCCGTAACAAAATTTTACATTGGAGATTATTTGAAACTCAGAATCATTTTTAAAATACTAAGCACTAGTAGTTTGAACGTTGATTCATAAACTGTGACTGGTGTGTATATTTCCCACAATTTATTGATCAAGTATTTTACTCAAAAATCTTAGCCAAATCCGTATAAACACGCATTTATCTCTCATAGCTATATTTATTGAATCTGTATATTAGGGTGCCAATGAAAATCGTGATATTTTATTAGGGTGGCTCACTTATTTTCCATTGGTGTTTGCCGAAAATTAAAAAAAATCAAGAAATTTTGAATTTGATCCTTTTAGTATTTTAACACCCCTTTTATAATCATAGGCCATTGTCTTCATTTTTGTATGTTTTGTTTTTTGTTTTTTGTTTAAATTCCTCTGAATTCATGCGCCTCTAGTTTCATTTGATATGCGACATCATCATAGGACACTGTTGACATATTTCATTAGGGAGTTTCTCTCATTTTCCATTAGGATGCATCATTTTTCGTACAGTTTGAAACCATGATTTCTCGCAAAAGTCTCGTCCACTTTCCTTAATTATGGTGTCATTGTAAAAATTTCAACCTTAATATCTACAGACCGAAAGATTATGGTGTGGACTACTACATAATATTTGTGTAATGTTCGACGAAAAATGTAAAGGTAACTTAGTTAACAATAAAAGAGTTTTCTAGAAAGCCTCTCATTGTTAGAAAGGTCCTTTTGAAAAGTTTTGCGAGATTTTCATTCGGAATGCAACACTTCACTAAGCTGAACCAGTTCGGAGTTTGGAGTTTGGAAAAGAAATTCCAAACGAAATTCCAAAGCAAATCCCGAAAGAAATTCCAAAGCAAATTCAAAAAGAAATTCCATAAAAATAAATCCGAATCGATTTTTGAAGGATGTTCCGAAGCAAATTCCAAAGAAAACTCGGACGAAAATTGCGCAGAAAATTCCAAATGAAATTCCGAGGCCAGCTCTAAAAGAAATTGCAAAGGAAATTCCATAAGAAATTTCAAAAAAAAACTTCTGAAGCGAATTCCAAAGGAAATTCCGAAGGCAATTCCAGAAGAAATTCCAAAGGAAACGCCGAAGAAAATTTTGAAGAACTGAAGAAGGAAATTCCGAAAGTAATTCCAAAGAAATCATAAATAACTTTCTGAAGCAACTTACTGAAAGAAATTCATGAAGAAATTCCAAAGAAAATTCTGAAGTAAATGAGATATGAAGTTCCGAAGAATACAAAGGAATTTTAAAGGATACTCCTAAGAAAATTCAGAAAAAAAACAATTCGAAGGAAATTCCAAAGTAAATTCCGAGAAAATTCAACGGAAATTCTGATGAAAATTACGTAAAACAGTCCAAAGGAAAGTTCCGTAAAAAATTCCAATCAAAACTTCTAAATAAAATTCCGAAATCTCCATAGGAAATTCCAAAAGTTATTCCAAAGGAAATTCCGAGGAAACTCTATAACAAATTTGGAAGTAAACTTCAAACGAAATTCCGAAAGAAATTTCAAAGAGAATTTTGAAGGAAGTAATAAAGGAATTCCAAAGGAAATTCTGGAGAAAATTTGATAAGTAGTCTCAAAGAAAACTGCACAGGAATTTTAAAGGATACTCCTAAGGAAATTTCGACGGAAATTCCAAAGTTAATTCCGCAGGAAACTAAAAAAAATCCAACGGAATTTCCGAAGCAAATTTCAGAGGAAATTCTGACGAAAATTGCGTAGAAAATTCCAAAGGAAATTCCGAAGAAAATTCCAAAGGAAATTCCAAAAACTCCATGGGAAATTCCATAAAAAAATTCAATGCAAATTCCAAATGAAATTCAAAAAGGAATTTCTAAGGAAATTTCTAAGAAAAAATCACAGCTCCAAAAGAAATTCCAAAGGAAACTTCGATGGAAACTTTCAAAATATAAGGGAAATCCCGAAAAAAAAACTTAAAAAAAAACTGATTAAAATTCTAAAAGAAATTCTGAAGCACATTCCAAAGGACATTCCGACGACAATTCTTAAAAATATCCAAAGCATATTCAAAAGGGAATTTCTAAGGAAATTCCAAAGAAAATTCCAAAGCAAATCCCGAAGCAAATTGCAATGAAAAAAGGAAGTTAAAAGGAAATTTCGTAGAAAATTTCTAAGGAATTTTCTATGGAATATCCAAAGCAAATTTGTAAGTAAATTCTCAAGAAAACTGTAGAAATTCCAAAGAAAATTGTAAAGGAAATTTCTAAGAATATTCCGCACTAAATTTCAAAGGTCCAAAAGAAATCCCAAATGAAATTCCGAAGAAAGCTCTAAGGAAAATTTCGAGGGATATTCCAAAGTAAATTCCAATGCTTCGAAAGAAATTCCAAATAATATATCGAACACAATTCTGAAGGAAGCTCCAAAGATAATTACACAGGAAATTCCGAAACAAACTCTAAAAGAAATTCGGAAGGAAACTCCAAAGAAAATTCCAAAGCAAATTTCGAAGGAAACTCAATAAGAAACTCCGAAGTAAATTTCGAAGAAAATTCCAATGAAAAGTTCAGAATGAAATTCCGAAGGACACTTCATAGGAAATTTTGAAGGAAATACCACAGAAAATTCAAAAGGGCACTTCTAAAGATACCGAAGAAAATTCCACAGGATATTCCGAAGCAAATTCAGGATAAATTTGATGAAAATTCCGTAGAAAATTTCAAAGGAAATTTCGTAGGAAAGTCCAATAAAAATTTTAAAAGGAATTTCGAAGGAAATTCCGATTAAAATTCCAAAGGAAACTCCAAAGAAAATTCCGTTGAAAACTCCAACGAAAAAATCCATATGAAATTCCGACGAAATTTCTATAAGGAACTTTGTTACATCTTTGAAGATTAAACGAGAACTGATTGTTAAAACTGGAATTGCCTACGTTGTCACAACCGAATCGCGTGTACTATAGCAAGCAGAAGGCAACGTACTTTTGTTTCGGGAATGAAGGAGCCCAAGGCACACTTTTGTTGCCCTTCATAGTCGCCCATCAAGCTATTGTCATAATTTGAATACGTCAAAAATTATTTCATTCCTTTTTTATCTGTATTTTGATTATGGCAGTTAGAGTTGTGCTTCACTGAATTCACTGATTATTGTTATTGGAATGTTTTATTTTAACTATTCAAAAGAAAACCTTAATGAAAATATCTTAACGAAGAGTTGCATGCCAATGAAGAATCATGATTCAAAACTATACAAACAAAGTTGATTTGTTAGATCTGTTGAGAATATTTTTTTTTTAATTTACAAATTAAATGATCACCCTTATGCAAAACTGAGGACAATAGCCCCAATGAAATATCACGAATATAATGAAGGAAATGGCCTACGATGATGAAAGAGGTGATAAAATACTATTGATTTTAATATCCCATTCAAATTATGATTTTTCGACAGAAAGGCCCACCGTAATGGAAAATAAGTGAACCACCCTAATAAAATACCACATATTAAATGAAGAAAATGGCTTACGATAATGTGAGAGATGTTCCAATACTATTGTCTTCAATATTCAATCAAAATTCAATTTTTTATTTTTTTTATTTTTTAACAAAAAGGACCACCCTAATGGAAAGTAAATGAACCACCCTAATGAAATATCACATATAATATGCTTTCAGTGGCCAACAATGATATAGGATATGTTTCAATACTATTGCCTTGAATTTCTCAGCAATTGAATTCAAATCGTTCATTCAAAAATTCAATTCACTCCCCAACTCAAAAATTTACTAAGTCCCAAAAGGTCGATTTTTTCAAAAAAATTTTTTTTCCAAATAACACCAGATCTCGACTTTTCATGCATTTCTAAGACATCTGGCATCAAAAAAAAAATTCGATTTCGGAAATTTCATGTACCCCCCATGTGGAGATTTTTCATGGGTAAAAAAAGCCAAACTTTGACCGCTTTGGGGGTCCACTTAATGAAGTCCGAGTGAGCTCAAATTTTGCATGGGGACTTTTTTCGAGGAGACAAAACTTTTGAGCACTACCATTTTTTGAAATTCGATGGCAAAATTTTTCCCATACATTCCATTGGCACCCTACTGTATATGTTGTTCGGGGCTAAATCTCTCACAAAAAATCTTTGAAACAAACTTTAAAACGTCGTTTCTAGCTAAGCATAAATAGCCACACGGCTTACAAAGTTGGCCAATAATACAGCCCAAATAGCTACAGAAAGAATTTAGTATTATTGTTGATTCATACCGCGATCAAGAGCTTTTTGACTGAGATAAAAAGCCTTGAAATGGCTGAACACTATGTGTTGCTTATCAATAAAAATGATTTTGTGATGTTTTGTTATGAGTTTAATAATAATTTTGTCTTTTGAAATCAGCTGATTCATAAATTGTGGGTGATTCAACTGCGTGGGGTTACTGTACCTAGATAAACTTTCAAGCACATTCAAACATTTTAAGTTAGGCTAGGTTTAAAGTTAACTTTCCCTAGTTTTAAGTTAAGGAATAAAACCCTTTTGGAAAGCTATTATGAACGATCTATGAACTTAAAACAGGACAACTCACCCTATCCCGATTGATTTTTTTGCACTTCAAGCGCAGGTGCCGTTCCAGGTTGCCCTTCTTGGAGAACCGCTGCTTGCAGTGTTCGCACGTGATTTTCAGTGCCGGCCGCTTCACCGTACACTTTTGACTGTGCTTCCGCGCCAGACTCTCCTTCTCGAACTTGACCTTACAGTACTGACAGGGGAAGCAGCGAAGTTTCTTGGCGCCGAGGGGTTTCTTGTTCAGTTTTTTAGTTGCAACCGCCACCGCCTTGCTTACTGGGGCGGACTTGGGTTTTTGAAGCTTACGCTGCTTCAGCGGAATGTTTTCCATGTCTTCGTCTTGAGTCTTCGAATTTTGTTTGGGCTTTTCCTTCTTGATTTTTGGCTTCTTTTTGACTGGCTCTTCGTCTTTGACTTTCTTAAGTTTTAGCGGCTTTTCAGACTTGACTGTTTTCGGTTTGTTCGGCTTCGGCGACTTTTCCGATTTCTGGGGTTCTGGTTTTTCCGATTTCTGTGACTTCTCCTGTTTCTGGGGTTCTGATTTTTCCGACTTTACGTCATCGGGTCGGTTCTGAAATATGGAAATAAGATCATTAAAGGGCCTATGTAACAATGAGAGATTCTCTCCTCTCTCGCTCTCTTTGGATTATAAAAGTGCTGTTTTTGGGAAGTTTCTCACTATGAATCAAAATACAATGTCCTTATGATTATGAAATAGGCATGTTTCTTGGGAAGGCTAGCGTTTCAAACAAAAAAAAACCAACAGAAGCGGTTCATGTCGCTCGGTTTTTGATGAAAGTTAAAGTAAACAAAGAGAGCCTTTCAATTTTATATAGGAAGATCATTTTGAAAAGTTACGCGAGAAATATCAACGAGGCTTTTTACCATTGCACACTGGTCCAGGAAGCTAATTTGGACATGAGGTTTTCGTCAAGATTTATTGATTTTAGAGCCATAGTTTCTTCTGAGAATATGTTCAGAATTTTCAGTACCGTCAAACGGGGTGACTTGCAACACATTGTAATTTACAGCTAAATTTCACTATAAAACACAAATTTCAAAAGAAAATTTGTTTCAAATCGGTGCTTCATACGTGTGACTCACAATTCAAGTAACGGCCACGATTAAATCTGTTATTATAAATATGTTTATACATTAAACATAATTCTTTTAAATGTCTTGAAAACTGATACTTGATAGAGATTCAAAATCGTGACCTGAAAACATGAGATAGATATAATTTACAAAAGTAATACTCTACATGGTGTTTCTATAACTAATAAGTGATCATATGACAAATTTTATTTTACGAAATCGTAACAATAACTTTTTATTAAAAAATATTTTTATATAAATGTACCTATGCGGGGTGACTTGCAACACTTTATTTCTAAGCAATTTAGAGTTTTAAAAAAGTTAAAAACTTTTGTGTTAGGTCTACTTTATAATTATAAGAGTAATAATTCATTAATCAAATACAAACACTCGTTAAAAATATTATTCAGTTATGATATTGGACCTTGATGATTTAACGCCTCTTTTTCCCATACAAAAATAGCTCAATTATTTTCTTACTAAAAGGTATTCAAAATGCTCTTGTACTGGTTCGAATGCTTTAAACACATGAATAACAATACTTAAGAAGTGTGACTAATAAAAAATATCAACGTTTTGTTGGCAAAAACTAAATTAGCATTGAGTGCACAAGGACATTTAAAAAATTTCACCTTTTTGATGACTTTTGATATGATAAAATAATTCGATTCAATCTTCTGTCATGCCATTCTGTGGGCCCATTCAAAGTTCCACGAGGAATTTAGATTTTAAATGACGTTTAGATCATGGTTTTGGTTGATTAAAGTTGAAAAGTGTTGCAAATCACCCCGTTTGACGGTACTACAAAATGTACGGATCAAATTTTTTTTTTACGATGATAGCAAGAGTGACTTATACGCCAACTTTTTTTTTATTTTAACGAATCGTAAGTTGGTATGTTCAGCAATGTTGTAGCAAATGATCATAGAAACTTTGCCGAACAAAGTTTTTCTCGGTTTTGCTTAAGAGCCGAGATAATTAAGTATTTTTAATAAAAAATCGTTTTTTGCTCTTAAATGTTTTATTTTTTAGTTTCATTGGCCTACTATGTTCTACAAAATTTTTATACTTATCGTTTGCTACAACTTTGCTGAACATATCAAAGTTGTATTTCTTATGGTTTTCATGTTATTGAGTTTTTCATCTTAAAATTAGCTATTTTGTATGCCTTGTATCTCAACTATGAGCACCTCAAAAAAATATATCCTTCCTCCAAATGATCTTGCAGTCTTTCAAGTACATGTGAGCAAAATTTGGAGAAGATGATATTTTTCTATCTCATAAAAAATTGATTTTACTAATAGACGATATGAGATAAATCACGGTGTCTTTTTGGAGTAACTTTATTACAAAAAAAAATAGGTAAGTCTGGAATTTCGAACTAAAAACAATTAGACTTTGCTCTTTCATTTGCGACCAAAATCAAAATAATCGGTCGGGGGTCTAGAACATTTTTTTTTATTTTGTGTGAAGTATTCATGGATATGTGTTTTTGTACCGACACACATTGCGTTGAACATAGATACGGGACAAACTGCAAGATCAAATCATTTGAACACCTTGGCTTGGAAGGTAAAGTTGTTTTTGCTCAAAAGAGCTGTAATAAGCATATATGACATATGATATACGCATAATTGCAAAACTATCTCAAACGTCATTTTAGTTATTGTCCATGAAAAACCTTGAAAATCGTACTTAAATTGGTCATAATGATGTAAGTAGTTATTAGGAAATATTTTTAATAGGTGAAGGTGCATCGATATCAAACCTCGAATTTTCAAGAGCTTGTTTGTAGATTTGTATGTTGAGAACCTGACAACCTTTTGCGTTGAACATTTTATTGATTAGTCGCCACCAGCGAGTGACCAGTGAGTTACCGGTTGTCTGCTTCCCTAGACTTGTGCTTTGGAAAATTCGAGCTTTGGCTTCTATGTATATTCATCCTTAAAACCATTGATAACCGAGTGTGTAGCTCGTTGTTATTAAGCAGATAAACGGACCAAAATAAAAACTGTCACCGCTGGGAGACAGAGGAGGATCTTCTCTTCGTCGTAGCATTGTGAAATAAAGTGTAAATCCATTCGTTTGCTCAGTAATAACAAGCTATGGCTTTAAGGACGAGATTATAAATTATGCGAGATTTCTCTTTTTACTCTTAGGGGATGGTACACAAATTATGTCACGCTAAATTTCAATTTTTTCGACCTCCTCCCCCCCCCCCTTTGTCACACTTTCTGTATGAGTCCTCCGATAATTTTGTAAGGCTTGTCACGCATGGCTTAACCCCCTTCTCTCTTGAAGCGTGACGTAATTTGTGCATGACCCCTAGATACAAAAGTGACTTATCCGCCTTTCAAACAACACAATTTCAGTTATTCGAATTAACTAGTAGAGGGCTTCGCATGTGATAAACCTTGTTATAAGGCATGTAATATACTTGCCCCATGGTGCTGAAAAATACGCTAATTTGGATGGTATTTGAGAAATTTCAAATCTTATATTTTTTATGTTATTTTCTTAATGGCACAGTGCTTATGAAAAGATCAGAAACTAACATCATGAGGCTAAAATGGGTTTGGGATTTTTGTACTTGTTTGCAGTACTATAACCCCATATTAACCCCTCTACCGGCAGCTTCATTTTTTCAAAATATTCAAATCGCGATAACTTTTATGTTTCTCAATATTTTTGAAAAACAATTCCACAACTTCTCAAAAAACTCTCTTATTTTCAGAATCTGTATCGGTTTTGAGCATTGGTCATCTATATTTGGAGACATTCCAAAATTCCTTGGGGGACCGACGCATAGCCATAACTCTCGTAATTATCTCTGGCTACAGATTTTTTCTCATATTCGGTTATTCGCTTTCCAAAACTAAACTTTGATGAAAGTCTATTGTGAAGAAATTAAACAAATCGGTGTAACTGTTTTTGAGCAATGAGCTTTTATATTTTTGGTACCACTCTAGCCGTAACGAGATCTTGAAAACTTCTTAAAACATCATATTGAAATTTTATATGGGAAGTGTCGGTCCCCCAAGGAACACTGAAATATTTTTAAAACCAGTTGACCAATGGTCAATACCGACATAGATTCCAAAAGAAGAAGAGTTTTTTGAGAAGTTGTGAAAAAATGGTGGGAAAATATAGAGAAACAAAAAAGTTATCGCGATTCAAATATATTTTTGTGCTGGAAAAATGAAGCTGCCGGTAGAGGGGTTAAGCTAAATAATAGCAAACAAACTCATGAATATCTCTTTTGCTATCTGTCGAATTGAATTTCTCTCTTCAGCAAATTTTTTTATTATGGTTTGAAGAATGAGCTTTTACAATGGGATAATAAGTTTGTACTTACATTACAGTAGGGTAGAAGCACCGGTTTTGGCCATACGCCAGTTGTAGCCATAGGGGATTATACACCGTTTTACTTAGCCAATCAGCATGAAACCTTTTGTGTTCAGAAGATCACATTCACATGATAGAGCTACATTCATTTACTCGTCCAAATTGATTCAAAACATAAGAAAAACAATGCATTTTCCTTATAATTTTAACTCCCATATACCTAATTTGGCCACTCTCATGAGAAATAAATGCGATTGGCCAATTTAGGAACCGAAGTTAAATCTCTGGCCGAAACTGGTTCCGTTGGCCTATATTGACCAACGGGATTTTCAAAGCGAAAGAATGGTTATTGCTCAGTTTTGATATTTTACACACATAATATGGATTGAATGCTTGCTGTTGACATATTTGTAATATTAATACGGCTTCCCATTTAATTTTTATTGACTTTTTCTCTTAGGTTGGCCAAAACCGGTGCTTTTACCCTACAAGCGTGTTTGGAACATACCTCAAAATTTCTTCATAGTAATTTCCATATAAACCTACATTGTCTTTGGGCCACCTTAAATCACCACCTAGAAAGCTGCGAATTTCACAGAACACTATTTTTATAGTAAGGATAGTAAGGAACATATGTGAGATTGAATTCTCAAACATTTTTTTAATTTTGAGCCGCCCTAATGTACATAAACACATAGATAGGCAAATTCAAACATATGTGCAAGTCTCTCGAAATCAAAAAAAAAAATTACTCTGGACCCCCCGACCGATTATTTTGGTTTTAGCAGCAAATGAACGCGAGAAACCTAAACTTTATTGTGGAGAAGTTTCAGACTTACCTATTTTTTTGTAATAAACTTGTTCTACGAAACACACCGTGAAATCCATATTTATTGAATATTCATACATGTTCAACTTACAAAAGTCATGGCTACCTAAGCACATCAAACGAAAGGTAACACGTGTATTTATATAGAAATTTTAAAAAACATCGTTTTTCAGTTGTTTTCGATTAACTTGGAAGCCTCTGCAAGAAATTCATCGTCTTTTCCTCTACAAGTATTTAATCTATTCCTAAGCAAGATCACCGGGTTGGAAGTCAACATAAGCCATATAAAATACATCTACAAAATTTACAGTCCTATTGAATTCTGTGGAATGATTTTCCCAGAATCTTAACACTTAAGAACAAAAAAACGATTTTTTATTAATAATACTTAATTATCTCGGCTGTTAAGCAACACCGAGAAAAGTTTGTTCGGCAAAGTTGTTTCTATGATTATTTGCTACAACATTGCTGAACATACCAACTTACGATTCGTTAAAATAAAAAAAAAGTTGGCGTATAAGTCACTCTTGCGATCACCGTAAAAAAATAGTTCCATACATTTTGTAGTACTGAAAATTTTATTTTATTTTATTGATGTACAAGGGGGTCAGGGGCCAAGTCTCCAGCATAAGTTTAAAAACTCACACCTTCCATAATACACCGAGGGTTTTGGAGTTTGGGAAGTAGGCAACGCAACATCTTTGACCAGAAGGTTCTTTAAGTTTTGCTTTTACTCTAGACTTCCCCTACACGTATGAATGATGCAAGGTCGAAAGAACATGAATCAGTCATACATATAACGGTAGTGAAGTGTTTTGCCTAAGGATATGTGAAAGGAGGGATTTTGTGTGGTGTTTTGTAAATCGCTCTGTGGAACAAATTTGTTATTAGTTAAATAATAAGTTCATTTGATTTACCTTTCAATTAGTATTCAATGATTACAGAAACTTTATACTTTACAAAGGCGTGGAGTGCAGCAAGCTAGGTAGGCGGATCAAGTGCGTATCGATTTGGCGAGCGTAGGCCAGAACCGAGGATGGAGAGATGCGACCGCAAACCGACGTTTTCTCGGCCATTACGCTGCCATGATAAGGATGCCTTTCCTCTTCGATGAATTATTCCTCGAAGCGGGTTAGATATGAAAACAAGGATAAAGAGAGAAGGACTGTTAGTGATTGTTACATGCTTTATGGCAGTATTGGCGTACATTGAAGTCATACAAAATTCGCTCTTTGGATTCCCACGATAACAATCCCTGAAACTAATGATAAACAACAAAAAAATGAATCCGAAAGAGCGAGAACCTTGATGTTTCAATGTATGACAATCCAGCTTTATTGCATGTGAGAAGTTCTTGGTGATATTCTCACAACGGCCATTCAGAATGCTTCAATGGATGTAGATAAAAGATCATTATGATAAAATTAACGCGACGACATGTTAGTAAGCTCAAAACGATTATTATATTTGCAACTGTTAATTTAAATAGTTAAGCTAAGGGTAGGTTATTGCATATAACTTTATAGATAAGCAGAAGTGCTTACGAACGTGAATCCATCCCATCTTCAAATGCACAACACTTCATTCTGGAACTTTAGAACGTCCATGTTGTAACTTGTTCACACAAGAAATCTGCCTCGACCGAGTTGGCAGAACGCGCCCATACCCCTTTCTGAACCAAAGGACAGGGAACTAACCATGATACCTTAACTACAAATACAAAAGCTACTTCTATGTTATTTCCACTACTACGCTCGCGATAATTATGTTATGATCGTTAGAATAAAAAGGATAGAGGTTACTACTACATAACATAAATACTACCCAAAGAACGCTAATGTCGCCAGTGTTGGTGTAATGAATGCAAAGTAGTGCAAAAATGCGTAGAGAATTAAATAAGGTGTAAATTACAGCATTTTGTTCAATAATATTATATTATATTATAAAAGATATTTTGAAAATGAAACATTTCAGTAACAACAGCGTCATCAGTTTTCTAATTATTATACATATATCAGTAACACTACTAAACTATCTCTAATACCGCTACAACCTACCTTGCTAAATAACGCAATACCGTAAAATGCCGTAATTCAAAACCTTTTGGAATATTTCTCAAAAATCGTAAATTATTGTTAATGATAATTTTAATTGGAATTATGATGCGTTACCCGCATATACAAATAGCGGTATGGGCAAATTTCAAAATTGTTCTTAAATTATGACTAATTTTAGACCAAATACGCGGATTTAGGCGATGCGCTGAATTACGGCACTTTACGGTATTACTAAGGTAATAATTACTACATTGTTAGTAAACCTAACATAAATGTCTATTTTCAATGACCTGTGAGACGCAGAGACCACCCGCACCCACTCTTGCGCCTCGTGGTCTACTGAAAAAGATTTATGTATATTGAACCAATACTACTATTAGAAATAGTGCTACTGAAGAAGGTGATCGTTGGTTTCCCAGTCTTGTTAGTGATTTGAGTGTTAGTAGAGACTGGTAGTAGGCCCTGCCGGTCCCTCCAGCATTACGCGTAGTTATCTGGGGTTAGATCATGCGACAGTAACTAAACTCATGCTGAAGGTGTGATAAATCAAGTGTAAAATATATTTAAGCATTGAAACACAGCTCATTATTTAACTTAAAACTATTCGACTAGCTTACATTTCATAAGTTATAATTACGATTATTTTCGCGATCAATATATTAGCATTAGAGTAATTTTTCACAATATCAACAATATGTAATCGCTTGATAAATCACCGTCAATCCCATCACCTAAGGGCAGGGCATTTTGTAGTACTGAAAATTCTGAACATATTCTCGGAAGAAACTATGGCTCTAAAATCAATAAATCTTGACGAAAACCTCATGTCCGCCTAAATTAGCTTCCTGGACCAGTGTGCATTGGTAAGTTCGCCACTCATGCAAATTAGAATCAATCGTGCAATACTTACAATCGCTTTACAGTAGACCTTCTGGTGCTTCTTCAGATTGCCCCGGTTGGAAATCATCGACCCGCAGAACTGGCACTTGACCTGTTTGTGCTGCTTCCGTACGGTGCAGACGCGCTGATGCTCGATCATGGTATCCCGGGCGGCGAAACCCTTCCGACAGTAGCCACAGTTGTAGCTGACCTGGTTGTTGTTGGAGCACCGTTTCTCCTCATGCTTCTGCCGGTCGGATTCTTTGATCCGCTGTCGACAGTGCGAGCAGAACTCCCGCTTCACGATGCTCGTGGGCGTCTCCTGGGGGATTTCCTGCTGCTTGCGGGGTGTGATTTGCTGCTTGGCGGGAGTTTTGGCCTTCACTAGGGCCAACTTCTTGGGCGTAAGTTTTGCTATCCGCCTCTGCTTGCGTTCTGGCGGGAGAGCGTTGGTCTTCGGCGTTTGTTCAACGGTCTCGGCTTTCTTCTGGGGATTTTCAAACTTTTAAAGAGATTAGAATGTCTATACATCCTTTAACCGTAGGCTACAGGGCTGCCATGAAAAACACAAATTGCACATATTTGATCACAAGGCAATATTTTTTCATGAATTTTCCAGGATCGCTTCACTATTTGAATTAATTTTATGAGTAATGGGAAATCGTAGATTTGGATCATTATAGACATGATGTTCAGGAATAGACATCACTTGGTTAGATAGGGTTAAAATCACATAAGCTTCCTCTTAGCACAGTTTTATTATTTGGATTGTTTTTTGTACAAAAAGTGAACAGATCCGAGATTTATAATAAGTTACGATGAACCAGAGGATTTAGAAACGTCTAATGAACTTAGAATCTTTAATTAATTTGGGCGCAATTTGAATATCATGTCAGCCTCATAGCCTAAATAGGGTTCAAAAACTTACCTTCTGTGCGGGATCACACCGATGCTTCAGCAGCAGGCTTCGGGTCATAAATGCTTCCGGGCAGTGAGGACACGGATGTTCGGCGTTCACCCGACCCAGCACGCACCGTCCATTGTGATGAAGGAAGCGGGTTTTCTTGCCGACGCTTTGCTGGCAGTAGACGCACTTGGTCAGCTCTTCGGCCACCGCCACTGCTGGTTGTGGTGGTGCTGCTCGCTGTTCCGGAGCCGGCTGTTGCTGCTCCCTAACGATGGCACTTTTGTCGTCCAGGGACGAAGAAGCTGGCGGGGGCGGCAACGGTAGCGGAACTCCCGTGGTAACTTCTTTGATTGACTTTAGCTTGGCGAGATTTGCCGTTTGCTTCCGGACCCACACCAAACACTGCTTCTGCATGTGCCTGTTGAGGGCGGCTTTCTTAAGGAATTTTTTACTACAATACTGACACTCAATGCTATGACTCCAGTTGGTGGTGCTGGCGGTTGTCTTTGTCCGTCTGAGTTTGGGTTTTTGTTCGATGGTGTTTGTGGGTTTCGCATTAAGTTGTGAGGGCGCCGGGCCCTTCCGGCTAGGTGGTTCGGGAGTTTCGCTGGGAACGGAAGAGGTATCGTACGGGGAGGATGAATGCTCTGCAGGTGGCAAACTGATTCCCTTCGCTTCACAAACTTGTCGATAGACGCGACAGCTGTTCCGCAAATGGCTCGGTATGCCCTTACTGCTGGAAAACGTCTGATGGCAATAGGCGCACTTTGGTCGTGACGAGGCTTTGTACTTCGGTTCCAGACACTTGCCGTTCCGGTGCTTGTAGGGCTTTTTCATCTTTTTCATACAGTGCTGGCAACGCTGCTGCTGGCCAGTGGTGCTGGCGGTTGGTGTGCTTGTGGTGGCCATCAGCGATGCTTCCGGGATTACGCTGACCGAGAACCGACCCCAGTCGGATTCGGTGTTTCGAGGGCTGGGTTCGATCATGCTCGCTGAGATTTCCTACAATTGAGACATTGAGATGATATGAAGACTAGTGTTGGAAGAAATTCAATCAAGCATATGTGAAGCGAAAGCATAGTTTATATGAAGCACTACGGAAGGGTTCATTGCTTGACGTTCGTTGAAGTCTCTCGTTCAAATCCTTCAAATCAAACGACGCGCTGGCAAATTAGCAGTAGCTTGGGACACGATCATATGAAAAATATCCACGTGGCCACGTGTTTATCGCTCTACAGTTAATAATAATAAAAGCTGCTTATTGATGTGGGACAAAATTAAGATTCTCGCTCCAGTCCACTTTTTGGATTGCATTTACTGCCGTGAATCGCAAGTCAGTCCCATCTGTAAAAAGTAGGCATTGAGAAAATGGGCTGTGAAGTTTTCAAACTCGTTTTCCATACTAATATTCAAAAAATTCCACGAGATTGGAACATGTTCCAATCCTAATAAAACTTTCACAACTAGCTTTTCACCACGATATCTTTCCGAGAAAAATATAAAGTTGATCAAAAAAAGTTACATTTTTGTGTTCCATGGTGCGAAAGTCTGTAGTGGGACTAATATGCGATTACTTTTCATTATGGGACAATTTGGCTTGCTGTTTTTCCCTATTTTTTTCGAACAAATCATATTATTTTATAAGTGCAACTGAGAGAGCATTGGAAGAGATGTTGAAAACTGAACTCAACTCAATTTTGACGAAAATGCAGATGGGACTGACTTGCGATTCACGGCAGTTTAGGTCCCAAATAACTGTGCAAAATTTCAGCTCGATCAATGAAATTATATTTTAGCGTCAGCCCTTCAAAGTTGGGATTCGCAGGGATTTACTATGGGAAAACTTACTTTTGCAAAGAAAAATCACCCATTGTCCTCTATAAAAATTGTTATTTTTACGATAAACAACATTGTCGAAGACCGCAAAGCAATCCGACGCTTGTGGAAAAAGTTATTAGGCATAGACTATTCGGAAATTTTGCACAATTTTGTTGTTATTTCTTTACGTGTCAATCAACGTCGTCTTGTCAATAGGTATTCATTGAATAACTTTTTCACAAGTGTCGGATTGCTTTACGGTCTTCGGCAATATTCTTCATCGTAAAAATACCTATCGAGGTCTGTGTTCAGAATTTTTATAGAGGATAATGGGCGACCTCTGGCGATTTTTCTTGGCAAAAGTAAGTTCTCCCATAGTATATCCCATACAAACTTTGAAGGGCTGGCGCTAAAATATAGTTTCACCGATCGAGCTGAAATTTTGAACATTTTTTTGGTACCTAAATGGAATCCAAAAAGTGGACTGAAGCGAGAATCTAAATTTTGTCCCACACTAATAAGCAGCTATTATTGTTATTAACTGTAGAGCGATACACACGTGGTCACGTGGATATTTCAATGGGTAAAAATCCTCGCGAACACGAATTTAAAATATAATTTTTTATCAATTGTAGTATTTAGAAAAATTGAAAAATGCTTTTATAATTTGTACACTTTTACAGGAAATGACGATTTTAGTGTACAGCCTTCTTTATTGCCTTTGATCATAAACAATATCAAGATAAATAACCAAATCCGAAATAATGCATTTTTTAGTAAGTTCGTTACGAAATCTGTTTACCGTGAGCGCAAATAGGAACACTCAGATGCAGTCACAAATGCAATTGAATATTTTTTTTTTTATGAAAGTTTTTCGAATAGTTTTTATTTTGTAGCTGATAACCTATACTTGAAGCTACATTGTGACTTAAAAATAGTATTGATCAACAAAATACCGTCAAACGGGGCTTCTTTTGACATTATTTCCACATTCTTTAACTTTGAGGATTTGTAACTCTTAGAATTATGGATATGTGTTGATAATTTTTGCCTATATTTAAGTTGTATATGTACGTAACCCAGATAGCCGTAGCGGTAAACGCGCAGCTATTCAGCAAGACCAAGCTGAGGGTCGTGGGTTCGAATCCCACCGGTCGAGGATCTTTTCGGGTTGGAAATTTTCTCGACTTCCCAGGGCATAGAGTATCTTCGTACCTGCCACACGATATACACATGCAAAAATGGTCAATTGGCATAGAAAGCTCTCAGTTAATAACTGTGGAAGTGCTCATAAGAACACTAAGCTGAGAAGCAGGCTTTGTCCCAGTTGGGACGTTACGCCAGAAAGAAGACGAAGAAGATGTACGTAACAAATGTGCAAAATATGAGGCAAATCCATCAAGAAATAACAAAAATGCTTGAATAGCGAAAAAAGTGTGTCCTTCAAGACAAAAAAGGGGCTACTTTGGACATTTTCACAATTTGCTAATGAAATGATTTTTCCTTACAACTTTTAAACTGATTCAATAGATAGTCGTCCACTGTGATGTTATTGAACGTTTTTCATTGATAAACTTAATGTAAAAAATTGCAAAGCTAGAATCAATTAGGGGGACATCCCCCAGTACCGGACAATTAAGCCACTATATTCATAATTCCAAAAATATTGGTTTTATTTGCTCGTGTTACCCATTTATGATAAGTATTATCATTTTATAGTGTACAAAAATAAATTTGAAAATATAAATGTGAATTTTGACATTGCATTTTGATGATGTATTTTAGTACCAAATTGATCGATCTTGAAAGGTGGCACCCAATACCGGACACGATGTGGAAACGCTTCGAATTCTGTAAATTTGAACATAATTGAATGCTTTTACTTTATGAATAGTATATTAGTGCCAATTCAATGCATTTGCAACATATACAAGAACAATTTGAGTTTTTATTCGTTTGCAAGATGTGCATCAAAAACGTCTTTCATATATGATGAAAAATAGCACATTTTACGATGTTGTTCTGTATGCTAATTCTTCTTAATTTTAATGCATGTTTGATACCATGATCGACGGAATCCATGAAAAATGAATGTATTTTGAGACACTGGTGCAGTAATTACAAAGATATCATATAGCAAATCAAGCTGTCCGAAACTGGGGGACAGGAGGTTCTTACCAAAATTGTAATTTGTCCATATTTAGTTCAATTATGGTACAAAATACATACATACTATCAAATTAGGATTATGTTAGATCATGCTTGCGTGATCCAAAGTATTTTTTCCATGTTCAAAATAATTACTAAATAGGCTCAAAATTAAGACGATACGTCAAATTTGTTAAGATTTTCAAACATTTCTACTTTTTTAAAAAGGCATACATATTTCAAGGATGTGTTATTCTACGCAAACATTAGTCTCCATAATAGCTTTTATGGGGTAAGACACTCATTAATATTGGTATTAATATTCGTTAATACGGATTCATATATATTATTTTAATGATATCTACGATTTTCCTAAAGACATCTGACAGAAGTATCTTGAATGGTGGGGGTTTATAAACAAGAGGCTAGGTATCGTGGATTGTATGTCTTGCCGGGCTCCTGAAGAAACTATGGGCTATGGGCTCCAGAAGAAACTGCGGTCAAGAAAGATTCACCCCCGCACCAAATGCACGATGTACAAAACGCTCATAAGACCGGTAGTCCTCTATGGGCATGAGGCGTGGACTATGCTCGAGGAGGACTTGCAAGCTCTTGGGGTTTTCGAACGCCGAGTGCTAAGGACGATCTTCGGCGGCGTGCAGGAGAACGGCGTGTGGCGGCGAAGGATGAACCACGAGCTCGCTCAACTCTACGGCGAACCCAGTATCGTGAAGGTAGCTAAAGCTGGAAGGATACGCTGGGCAGGGTATGTTGCAAGAATGCCGGACAACAACCCTGTAAAGATGGTGTTCGCCACGAATCCGGTCGGAACAAGAAGGCGTGGGGCGCAGCGAGCTAGGTGGATGGACCAGGTACACCAGGACCTGGAGAGCGTGGGTCACAGTCGAGGATGGAGAGAAACGGCCATGAACCGAGGGAATTGGCGAAATATTGTTGGCGAGGCTTTATCAAGATAATTGATGTAAAGCCAAATAAGTAATAAGTAAGTAAGTATGTCTTGCCGATCTGACATACCATAGGAGACAAATTGCACCGGAATCGAGTTGCGGAATGGCCCGGAGATCGTAGAAAGATGTGGGGCATTGATGACAATGGAGCTTCACTGAATGTGATGCATCGTAAAAGTACCAGTCTCCTTCTAGCCAGCTAGGGTTCCTAGTACCGACCCCTTTTGACGAGTACCGGTTCCACGGTACTGTAACTCTCAGTACCGGTAGTACCGGTAAAATACCGGTACTGGAAGATTTTTTTGCAATCAATATAAAGCATTCAATATTGGACAAAATAAAATCATCTTTTTCACATTCACCAATAAGCCCAAGTTTGCTAAAGCTTGTTCTTCATTTTTATAAATGAGTAAATCGTTCTAACTTTATAACTCATGAGACAATCAAAAATAGGCGTAGACATTCAAGTTTGGTCTGACGTGGTGGGTCACATTAATTCATATATGTTCTTTAACCATCCATAGTTGACCGTTTTACAGGGAATTAGAAAAAGTTGCGGATGCATTGTGTAATATTCTATATAGTGCGTAAAATCGTTCAAAATGAATAGTTTATTGAATATGTTCATGTTATCACCTTGCTTATCATTCATAAAGAAGGATTTTAAAATGCAAAGCTTGTTGAAAGGTCAATGTTCAACTGCCATACTTGTGTATTTATATAACTAAACTTTCAGACACGGAGATATCTCTTTCCTAGCCCATCTGGATGCATCTCGAATTGTGCCCATGCATCCTGAAGTGTCAACATTTTTTTTCGTTTTGAACTGATTCGTTATTCACGAATTATTCCAACAATTTATATCAATCTTTGTATCATAATTGAAGCACCTTTAATGGTTCAATATCCTGAAATTGTTTGTACCTAGTTGTCTAGAAAGCTTGATATTCGCCATTAGAAACTTCATTTGTATTCGGCAATCGATAATTCGATAATCCTGTTGATAACCAAAGCATCTGCTGAATCATTTCCGTTCAATAATTTAAGTTTTAATTTAGATGTTCAAATTTTTTTTAACAAGATGCAAACAATGAGCGTGCCTCTAACGTTTTATGTACGGAGATAAACCGTCCTTAGTGCTGGAAAGATTATAATTCGAATAGGCCTGTATGTAAATGTTCCTTGATTGACCTGAGAAATTCACCATCAACAAACTTTTCTAAACTTACGTACCATTTATTGTGAAGAAATTTGTTGATTCAAACGGTTATAAGATTTTTCATCAGTACCGAAAATACCGGTACTCAGTGCTCTCCGGTACCGGTATTTCGGTACCAAAAAATGGTCGGTAGTACCGGTACTTTCGGTACCTGTACTCCCGGTACCAAAACCTTAAGCCAGACTACCAGATGGATGTTGGCATCAAACAGTGTGGTCTATGTTGCATCGGACGGATTTCTCATATATTTTGCTCAGACGATTTGACGATAAACACAACTTGTTTTTTCACATATATAATCAATTTGCCTTGGCAACAGCAAAACTCCATGCATACTTGATAATCTTCTCAATATCAATATTAATATCATTAATAAATATTAATGTTTCAATACTGGATCTAGGTCTGCCCCATGATAGCTTTCTTTTCTTCTAATACACCATTTTGATTGGACCATGATTTCTCAATTTTTCAACTTTGTCCGGTACTGGGGGATCTCCCCCTACACATATAAAACAAATTTCAACGAAACATGCCATTCACTATTCTCAGTCTGCAGTATGAAACTAAAGTTTTCAACTTCCTTTTAAATGGAACTAGGAACTATCAGTTACGAATGCTCGGTTTTCACAAACGACATAAACTAACGACGTAACTACTAGGTACTGCGATGATAAATGAGTTATGCACAAAAACTCTTTTTTTCTGTTCTTACTGTTATATGAACGATATGTTGAAGGATCACATTAATACCGGTAACTAATTTAATACCAGTAAGTAATTTTCATTAAAAACGCAATCTATGAAGTAAAGTTTAGCAAGATCGTAAAGAAGTAAGTTTGCTTTTGTAATATGCTTTTAGCTTCTTAGCAGTTTAGAGCTGGCTTAAGAGTAGTTTAATTTAAGCATTTGAAGGATGCAACTGTTCTGTACTACAAATTCATGTAAAATATGACGAAAAATAGTTTTTTAGAGATTATGTTGTGAATTTGGCATTGATACGTATTGAAATATGTGTGTTTTATGTCTATTCACTTAGAAATATTTATTTTATTTTTCTATGTTGTAAAATACACAAACCAAAATATTATAATAAAATAAAAGTCACAAAAATAAGACCTTTGATCAATTATTTTAATAAAACAACAATTTTAAGCAAAGCAAATCACAAGATTTTCATGAAACATGTCGATTCAATAGTTTTGTGATGCTCCCAATAAGTTTCCACGACATGGGTAAAATTCAAACAATGTTTTATACCTTGTGAATATTTATTCGGGCTTTTTTTAAATGTTTTTTTATTTATCCTGTTATTGTTGATGTTGTTTCAAGAAAAAATCATGCCTAGTGGTAGAGCATATATTGGTTAATAAAAGTGCTGAAGACACAAAATTTCTCAGATTAATATCTACGCTGCTAATAAATACAAAAGGTGATTGTCCAAAGTAGCCCCTGGAATCAAAAGTAGCCCCGTCTGACGGTAGTTATTTTATAATAAACATCTGAACATATAACATCCCTTAAATTACCGGAATCTGGTGCACTGATGGTAATATACACCGTTTGTCGGTGTAGGTAAGCGAGAACAATTTAATGCTCATTAAATAATGCAGTCGACTCTCCACATCTCGATGTTCTACATCTCGATATCTCTCTCTATGTCGATGATTTCATAAGTCCCTTCAGTCTTCATACAATTTCTCTCTCCATATCTCGATATCCTCCTTATCTCGATATCTCCATATCTCGATGTGTTTCTGTTGATTGTTTGTTCCCAGTTTTCTCTCCGTATGTCGATATGACCAATATCGAAGGTTACTAGACCAAAGTTTTAGGATTCAAAACAAATGAGGAGCGCAAACTGGCACCTGTTTGTTTATTACTTTCTTGGCAACGGAGTGTTTTTCAATCTAGTATTCATCAAAAATTTGTTCTTTGTCTCGATCTCTCCCTATCTCGATGGTCCCTTCGATATCGAGATATGGAGAGGCGACTGTATGTAGTAACATTCTTAGAAGTCCTAAAATTTTCTCAGAAAATAATAGAAAAACTTTATATCTCATGACAAAAATTTATTACGTTCAATAAATACTATTCACTATTTAAATAATGCTAACATCGAGATCATATCGAAAAGCTAATAAGAATAATTATAATAAATAAAAAAATATAAAATGTATCAGTTTGTACACTCCTGTGCAAAAGTTTGGGTTCACCCCCTCAAAAACATACAAAAGTGTTTTGTCCATATCTCTGTGATCACACGTCCAATTAGAACTCTCTAGGGCATCGTTTCCCAAACTTGCTTTTCGCGACCTCCCGGTCAGTCAGCGTCTCGCTTTGTCTGAACTATTCGCTTCCAAGACGACAATTCGTCCGGTGGGGTGTGCTGCTGTCGTCATGATGATGGTTGACGAGAGAAATGTCAAACTCATTCATGGTTTCAAAAAATTCGGAACAAAATATTTATTTTCACAGCTTAAGTGAAATAATAAATGAAATTGAATGAAATTCAGTGGTAGAGAATTAATTTCTCTACCCAATCGTATTTTTAGAGGCAGCGGAGAATGTTTCGAAACGTGTTTTATTCAAGTGCAAAAATCGCTCAGGCGAAAGTTCCAATGAAACTACCTCACATATTCTGGTTTTCCAACCTCAAACTAGTGCTCCTACCAGCCGGATCTCAATTTTTATGAAATTAGAGGAATAATATAAAAAACAAAGCAATGTAGAACATCGAGCATGGATATTTCTACCTTTTTCACTTAACCGTTTCACTGTTGACTGTCTTTTATCAAGAAAATAAAACATTTTCCCCCACAGAGGCATGTGATGAATGCGTAAAAAATCAAATCCCTCATCCTCTGA
Source organism: Aedes aegypti (assembly GCF_002204515.2). Classification (NCBI taxonomy): domain Eukaryota; kingdom Metazoa; phylum Arthropoda; class Insecta; order Diptera; family Culicidae; genus Aedes; species Aedes aegypti. The sequence continues at coordinate 460,822,263 of NC_035108.1, forward strand.
CTAGTTGCGCTATCAAAGTGTAGATGGCTAACAGTATGTTGCGTTTTGCGATTGGAAGCGTATTGAGAGCGAGCTGACGAGACGTTGGGGGGTCGCGAAATCAAAGTTTGGGAAACAATGCTCTAGGGCGCATTTGAAAGACAATGAGTTTTGCAATATCTCTGCCATTTTTCAAACAAATTTCTATATTTGAACTTAAATAAGACTGATACAAATATTAATTTTCTTTTATGTCACCCCCCCTTCGAAAATCCGAAAATTTTGAAGGGGAGAAAAAAAAGATTCATCATATTTTTGACATCAGTTAGGTTTTTTCAATTTACAAAGTAAAAAACAAGTAAAATAATGAACCAGAAGACGATTAAAAACAGATTAACAACTATCATTAAAAATAAAAATTCAAAAAAATAACTTTTTTTCATTTTAATTTTTTTGTTCCTTAATTATTTTTATCCCCCCCCCCTCGTGCCTTCCAAGTGGTCTCGGACATAATTATAATTAAATAGTTTTCACTGTTTTTTTTTGAAAAATGCTTAAACAAAATTCAAAAAATATTTTTGTCAAAATATCTTTGAAGTAACAATAACTCATTGTCTGTTAAATGCGTTGAAACTCTCTCAATTGAACGTGTAATCACAGAAATATGGACGAAACACTTTTGTATGTTTTTGAGTGAGTGAACGCAAACTTTTGCACGGGAGTGTATATGGCTTATTCGATACAAAATTATCGTATTGTACCTTTTAATACTTGGCAAAATGGTATTAGAAAACATAGTAACAAAATAATGAAATTTCCAATTTTACGCAATCACTGAAATGGTGTCACTGATTGAGATTTCATGTTCAGAACGTCGGATAGATTGACATTGTCGCTATCCTCCGTGTCATCCAAACAGGTGGTGCCATCTCGCTGTGAGATTCCGAAACGTCTGGCATACGTCCAGAGCGTAGGCTGTGGAATGTTGTAATAGGTGGCTGCCGTGGAAAGAACCATGCCCTCTTTGACCGCCTTCTGTGCGTTGTTCATCTGCTCGGGTGTCCATTTTTTCGACCCCTTAAGGATACCCTTTGGGGACGAACCTTTGGGACGCGTTACTCCACACCTTTTGGCGCGGTTGTAGATTGAAATTACAGGAATGTGAAACATGGCAGCAGCATCGGAAAATCTCATGCCCTCCTGGATGGCTTTCAGGGCACAACTCATGTTGCTTTCGGTCCATCGTTTATTTTTGGGACGTCCGACTATGGCAGGTGAAACGGAGTCCTGGGTGTCCTTAACAGGTGCGGCGGATTGCTGCGTACCCGTACTCTCGTTGGTCGATGTTGAGGTCTCAGTTGTTAGTGGGTCAACCTGAAGCCACGCAGATCTAGATTTTACTCCGCAGCGATTAACCATATCCCGGAGCGTTCTACGAGGTATATTAAATCTGGTGGACGCTTTCCGATCGCTCATCCCAGCACGAATAGCGGCCAAAGCGTTGGTCATTTGTTGTTTGGTCCAGGTCCGGTATCGATGCTTTACTACTTTTCGCCTCTTAACTGGGACTTCAGGCGCATGGCATGTTGGTGTTGCGATCGGTTTCGGCGATATCTGGCAACGGAAAACCTTTGTTTAGTTCAACTAGGCAGAGGTGCTCAAGCTGAAGCATATTGAGGGCCGAACCGAGGTTGTTGAATTGGTCTTTTAAGGAGGAATTATTTTTATATTTCTTGATAATTTAACAACTAATACAGCTCTACTTTTCTAAGACTTTTTATAGAAACTAAACGGCTCCGAATTGGGTCCCTTTTCATCTTGAAGGGAGAGTGATTTTTTTTCCGAATTTTGAATTTGTCAACCGCTATCTTATTTGAACTCAGCATTTCGAAAAAAATCGCAGGCTTGTCGAGTGGGACAACTGCGACGAGGGCTGTAAAAAAAAGAGTTGGGTACAACATTTTTTTTGCAATACATATTAGGAATCATATCAAGATGCTAGAAAAGAGAAAAAAACATCTAGATACGTTCACCCTGCGAGACCGAAATTTTCCTCCTTGATTGTGGTATTAGCCCGATTTAATGTTGCAAGAAAAATTAAGATTCCTGGAAAATCCAGGGTAACCTATTGGAAAATTTCCCACCTTATCAATCATAGTCACCCGCGACCTCATAATTATGTTTGTTTATGTTGCATGTACTGTCAACGGACAGTTTTGGTCTGCGGTACCAGTATTATGTTGATTTTTTATCTGAAAATTATGATTAGAAATAATCAGTAATCTTGGTTAGAGAACTTATGTATTCATGTTGATATACAGCACTTGAATTAATCAAATGATGCGAAGAAAGGATGGTAGTACAAAGTCAGTTTTGGAAAAAGAAAGTAAAGCTAGGTATGCTGTTCCGCTCAAGAAAAGTAAAAATTTCTGCTCAAGAAATGGTCAAGAAATTTCCTACAGTGAGCTCCATTTGAAATGACATTTCTTTTCAACTGTGTACTGCGATCAAAGAAAAATGCTTTTCTTGAGCATTTCTTGCAAGAAATTTCCCACGCATCGAGATAGGCGATTACTTCTCTGTTGAAGTGCATATTGCGGCGCTTATATTAAAACCACATCCAGCGGCGGCGGTAACGCGCAGAAGATATGCGCGCAATTCAAACGCAACATCAAAATTCAAGTAGGCTTGGATTTTTTCGTCCTTCAAGGAAACAAATGTTTCTAATTTGCTAATTCTGAAACATTTGATGATTTTCATTATCACTGCGACGGTATATCGACATTTTCAGATAATCGCATTACGTGGATTTATCTTGCAGAGCACAATATTGCGGCGCTTATATTAAATCCACATCCAGCGGCGGCGGTAACGCGCAGAAGATATGCGCGCAATTCAAACGCAACGTCAAAATTCAAGTAGGCTTGGATTTTTTCGTCGTTCAAGGACACAAATGTTTCAAATTTGCTAAATCTAAAACATTTGGTGATTTTCATTACTACTGCGACCGTATATCGACATTTTCAGATAATCGCATTACGTGGATTTATCTTGCAGAGCACAATACTTCGCTTAATGGAGAACGGGAAGAACAAGCAATTTATTTATGAGCCGTGGGAGAAAATGCTGGGAGGTTATCCGTTTCTCGATAACAAAGAAGTCAGGGTCGCTTGTTCACTTAAACGATGTTTCAATTGAACGATTCCGAACCACATCGTCGGATTGCAATATTTCCTTTCTAAGCCCAATGGCTTTGAAAAGTCATGAACTGATGTTATCATCAACTTCTATCCAGTTTTAGAAACGCTAGCTCCAATCAATGAAATGAGTTCAATTTTCACACAGCGGCTCATGAGAAGAAGTTTTTGTTGTTGGACTTTCGTTATGTTGCTTACTGACATTGAGTTCAATCTACTAAGGTATTGCTGTTTGCATTTGGGATGCAAATCAAGACTATACGTCCTCCAACGATTAAATAAATCACCACCGCCCTAGCAAGAAAAATCTATCTTTGACATCGCATTTCTTGTGAAAAATCTTACCGCGTTTGGTGTTCCCGCATTTGATATTTGCATTTCAAATGCACACAGCAATACTTTCCTTAAGAGTTGCAGTGCTTAATTCGGTTCATTTGTTCTCTGTGGGGATTGCTTACTGCGCGTTTTTTCCGCGAAGCAATCCAAATTTTTAAATTTCCCCGCAATAATAACAATGATTAAGAATCAAACTACTCGGCCACAGTTGGTGGCATTTAGCATTGGTGACCTAAGGCTGCAAAAACTGGAAGGGATAGGTTCATGAAAATAACTATGTCGTTCTCCATTAATTACGTGAGCCGTGAGGGGTTCTCAAGGAAGGGGGAGGGCGGTTCCGAGACTTCTTACGCGCCAAAATTGTTTTACGTAATTAAGTTTCAACCCCTGAAGGGTCGTGAAAATCACCTTACATGCACTACCTTTATCCTATCCACAACTGCAATTTAGAGTTCAATGAGAACGGTGTAAAACCCCTCCCCCTTACTCCCTGAATCCGCCACTGAATATGTAAGTGTGGCGCCGTCCACAAATTACGTAACGCGTGAAGGTTGAGGGAGAGGGGGTAAGCTCGACCATTACTCATACGAAGTTTTAAAAATTTTCATACAAAAAGCGGAGGAATACACAATTTCCGATGTTGGCATTACATAATGGACCGATGCACGAGTTCACTATTTGACGTTTGAGCGGTGCCGTGTTATATACGTGACCATGGCAACGAGTGAATTCGGCACCGCTCAAACGTCAAATTCGTGAACTCGTGCACTGGTTCATAAATGAATGAACGCCGCTAGCGCATGACGGCGCACCACGTCCGAATGAACTTGAAACTATGGACCAATGCACGAGTTCAGTATTTGACGTTTGAGCGGTGCCATGTTATTTATGTGGCCATGGTAACGAGTGAATTTGGCACCGCTCAAACGTCAAATTAATGAACACGTGCATCGGTTCATTGACAATTCACTATCTGACGTTTCAGCGGTGCCGTGTTATTTACGTTACCATGGCAAAGAGTGAATTTGGCACTACTCAAAAGTCAAATTAGTGAACATTGGTCCATGGATCAATGCATGAGTTCACTAATTTGACGTTTGATCGGTGCCGCATTCACTCGTAGCCATGGTCACGTAAATAACACGGCACCGCTCAAAAGTCAAATAGTGAACTCGTGCATCGGTCCATTAGATCTACCGGTCCAAAGCCCTGATAAAAAAAGATGGTTGAGATGGCTATGTCCGTGGTAAGAACAAACGGACAATGCTGTATCGTGTCAGCACCGAGGCAGCCTCCTTAGCACGATGTAGGTAGCGCAACCCTGGCTAAGTGACCTATCGAAGACTCTTCACGTACCAAGAAAGGCAAAAGTAGAGCAAACGGGTCGATTTTACGGGAACAGACCCGACAACGAATAAAAGAAGAACGATAGGAAAGTCTGATCTTGGAACGGGAGAACTTTGAATGAACCCGCGGGTGTTAAGCTCCTGGCTCGTGATCTGCTGAATGTCAGCGTGAACGTGGCAGCTATCCAGGAAAACCGCTTGCCGAAAACCGGAGAACGTCAATTCCGAGCGGTGGATTCCATCGCCAACACTTCATTCTAGTACAACATCTACTACAGTGGCGGCGACAGAGCAGAACGTGGAGTTGGCTTCATTGTGATTGGGAAGCAGATAAAGCAAGTTATTCAATGGATACCGGTAAGCGACCGAATCTGTGTGCACAGACAAACAGACGTAACACTTAGAACAAATTTATTTAAAATCTATCGCCCAGTTTACGCCATCATCATCTGGCGGGCATGTTGCACGAAATGCTGTTTCGTGCAACAGGACCTGGAGATGGCGATAGGGTAAAACGTCAAACACGAAGAAAAGCGATGCGCGCGACTCTGGTTGTGAAATATGTAACATAGCGAATTGGAAATGATCATAAAATGAGTGGTCGACGGAAATTTCGTCAGTGTTACGTCTGTTTGTCTGTGCTGCGTGTTTACAATGAAGGGCAAGTTCTCCAACTACAGTCTGATCAGCATATATGCTCCAACGCACGAAAAGCCCGATGACATGAAACATGAGTTCTATGAGAGCTCAGATAAGGCCTATGGAGAGTACTCAAAGCAAGATGTCAAGATGGTCATCGGCGACGTAAATGCTTAGGACGGGAAAGAAGATTTCTTCCGGCCCGTCATTGGAACGGAAAGCCAATAATAATGGCCTGCGGCTAGTAACCTTCGCTGCTGTTAGAGGGATGGCAATCAGCAGTACCTACTTCGCACGAAAGAATATCCATAAACACACCTGGCGACACCCGAGTGGCGATACTTGCTCCCAAATAGACCACGTGCTGGTTGATGGGCGACGTTTCTCAGATATCATGGATGGCAGGACCTTCCGAGGCCCTAATATCGACTCGGATCATTATCTCGTTGTAGCTAAAATTCGGGCGCGGTTATCCAGCGTCACAAGTTCCAGAACAAACAGAACGCTTCGCTTCAATATACAACGCTTGTCGACTGATGGGGTAGCTGCGCAGTACCGTCAGCAGCTAGACAAGCAGTTGGGAAGAATTAACGTTGCTGGAGATGACGACAGTCTGTGGAACCCTATCCACGAAGCTGTGACAACAACTGCGTGGGAAATGATTGGCACTGGTCAACGACGAAGACGAAACGACTGGTTCGATGAAGAGTGCTAGAGAGTGACAGACATGAAGAATGTCACCAAAAGCCGTATTCTTGTGGCCGGTACCCGACAGAACAGAGAGCGGTACAGGGCAGCGAGAGCCGAAGAAAAGCGAATCCACCGCAGAAAGAAAAGGCAGCATGAAGAAAGTGTGGTAGCTGAAGCTCAAGAATGCATGAACCGGAATGATATGCGGAGATTCTATGCAACGGTCAATGGTGCGCGGCACAATACCGTACCAGTGCCCGCCATTAGCAATGATCGAGAAGGGAATTTGCTGACCGATAAAACGGCGGTGGCTGCCAGGTGGAAGTAGCATTTTCAGCAATTGTTGAACGGTGAAAATGGAAATGTAGCGAGGAGCAGGATGAACACCAAGCTGTGGACCCACCGACCATAGGAGAGATTAATAAGGCTATTAGCGAGCTGAAGAGCTGTAAGGCTGCTGGAAAGGACGAGATCTCGTCGAGCTTCTCAAGCACAGAAGTGAGCAGCTCATGAGCAGTTATCAGTCGATCCACCGAGTACTTCTGAAGGTATGGGAGGACGAAAAATCGCCCACCGGCTGGTTGGATGGCCTAGAAAAGGCACAGATTGGAGTGTAACAGTTATAGAGGAATTACCCTGCTGAATTCGGCATACAAAATTCTGTCGCGCATCCTGTTTAACAGACTGAGACCGCTTGAGGAGTCCTCCGTCGGCGAATACCAAGCTGGTTTTCGTGGGGTCCGTTCGACAACGGACCAGATGTTTAGCTTGCGAATGATCCTAGATAAATTTCGAGAGTATAACTTGCACTCACCATCTGTTTATTGATTTCAAGGCGGAGTACGACTCAGTGAAAAGAAATGAGCTGAGATAGATTATGTCTGAACATGGTTTTCCGGCGCAACTAATTAGGCTCATACATGCTACGTTGGATGGTTCGAAATCAAGTGTTCGGATCGCAGACGAGGTGTCAACCTCGTTCGTGACGTTAGACGGGTTGAAGCAGGGAAACGCACTTTCGAATTAACTGTTCAGCATTGCACTCGAGGGTGCGATTAGAAGATCTGGCGTGCAGAGAAACGGCACTATTATCATGCTCGCGCATGCGGACGATATAGACCTAATTGGAATCGCTCGCAGGTCAGTGAAGAGACATTCGTGCCTCTGAAGAGGGAGACAGCGATGATAGGCCTGACCATTAATTCTACCAAAACGAAGTACATCGTTGCAGATAGAGATAGAGTCAGGCTTGGTGGTACAGGTGCTGAGGTAGTGTTTGATGGGGATGTGTTTAAAATTGTTGAAGAATTTGTTTACCTTGGAACAATTGTGACATGTGACAACGACGTTTCCCGCGAAGTGAAAAGACGTGTTGCGGCTGCGAATAGGACCTTTTACGGACTACGTAACCAGCTTAGGTCCCGCAGCTTGCAAACGGAAACAAAATTCGCTCTGTATAAAACATTGATTCTTCCGGTGGCTCTCTACGGGCACGAAACTTGGATGTTGAAAGAGTCAGACCGGAATGCTCTCGGTGTTTTCGAGCGTAAAGTGCTGCGGACAATACTCGGTGGGAAACTCGAAAATGGTGTGTGGCGCAGACGCATGACGAGTTGTATCAAGTGCCTACATTTTTAGATGGGACAGACTTGCGATTCACAGCATATAAGGTGATAGAGCAGAATCTAGAATGCCATAAAAAGTGTACTGCGATCTGTCAAACTTAGGTACCTTTTGCAGTACCAAGGGATCAAATGCAGTACTAGAAATAGTACCGCCGACATAGCTTTATTCGTCTCTTTTTTCACAGCACATCAGCCATAACTTGACTTTCAACGTATAGTTTTTCATGATGTTTTCAATCTTTTGAACACGTAAAAGCAATCACGGTTTAACTAAAATTATGTTTTACGAATTACAATTTATAGCATTAAAAATGAAGGATTAGCTCTATGGAATCTTCAATAGATATTGGCGAAATAAAGAAGTTCAGATATTTTTTGTGAAAAATATTTTGATTTTCAGATAAATAGTTTTAATTTTTTCGGCGAAAATTTTACTTTACTCAAACCGTTATTACTTTGGAATTTGTGATTGGAAAAATCACTCAAAAATATATGTTGAATTCAAGTTATGTCTAATGTGATAATCCTTTTGCATATGAAATCGAAAACATTGCAAATGTATTGTCCAATATTGTACATCGTTGAAAGAATTTTATACCTAAAAATTATAATATAAGTTATTAAGTTTTTTTTTTATAAAATATAGGTTTTTTTTCTAGAGGATATATGGCTATCATTATAAAAAGTCTACGGGTTTCAAAATATATCATTCTTGTGTAGATTTGATATCATAATATGATATATTATATCGGTCTTACAGATATATGAACATCCTAGCATCACAGGACCACCAGCCACCATATGCGCTTGCTTCCAGATTCTATTGAACAGAATCGTTAAAAAGTGATTACCTAACTTCTGCCCAGAAAAAACCGAATGATATGAATACTATGAAGAACATGATTCTATACTCATCAGATTAATTCAAAAGTGAACTGTGTCATTCAATAGTAACCAATCAATCTACAATAAAAAAAAAAAACAACTAAATACTTTTTAACTGGTTTCGAAAAATCAAACTTATCCTTAAATCGCAACCTTGTTTGTTAAAGCAATTTAGTTTTGTAAAGAAGAAGTCGATCAAAGTCGTTGGAAAGAAAGGGTTTACAATTCAAGAAATGGAAGAAATGTGTAGAATACAGAGCTACTTGGTAACTTCCATGATTCACTTTGGCATGGGGGGTTTCTCTGCGGAATCGTCTGAAACTTTGCATTAAGAAGCACTTCAATACGATGGGGATGAACCTGCCTCTGGCAGAAAATCCCTTCAATAAAAAAGTAATTCAATTCAATTCAAATTCACTTCAATACGACGCATATTGTGGTCAAATATGATCTCAGTAGCTAGCAAAAAAAAAAACACTTTCGAAGTGAATCAACAGTGTCAAGAATAGGATCCGGCTTCTACTTACTTGTGTAATGGGATCATGGAATCGCTGATAATAAGTAATGAATAATTGTACTTACTTTTCTTGAGTTGGCATAAGTATCGAGTAATTCATCGATTGACCCGACATGTACAAGAAAAATACATTTTTTGTTTGCACAATCCGTTATTTTATTTTGTTCGTTAATTTTATATTTCCATTCACTTATGGAAGTATGACACTATTACTTAAACCTACGAAGGTAAATCTTGCACTAAAATAACCGTCGAGCAATCGATTGCCCATCCGGTAGTCAATCGTTCAAACATGGGATAGGTATTACACGTTAAGTGGTGGGATGGTAACATTCGATTCGATTCAGTTCGGTGGATCGAACAATCCCGAATTGACATCAACAAACTCGCTGGCCGAGTTGTCCGCGACGTCCATCGAGGGCGCCTGACTGCTTGTGCCGGGTCGTTGAATGTTGTACTTAAGGTTCCTAGGCCGGTTCCGGTGCTTGGAGCTGATCATCTTACACAGTACCCTTTGCTTGCTGTTCTTCATAATCCGTTTGAAAAAGGTTTCGCACTCCATGTCGGTAAAGCTGCTGTCGGCCAGGATGATCAGATTGAGGAACAGTGCCCGGAACTTTTTGTAGAACTTGAGGGCAACTTTTCCGTTTTCCATGTCGGGGAACAGTTCCTGACTGCCGTTGTCCGTTGGCGCCGTAGTGCGTGAATTTCCAGTCCATGAACACTGTACCAAGAAAGGCCGAGTCACAAGGTGGTCAATCAACTTGTAGCAACAGTCTATTCCGTTTGCCCGGCCACTGTTGCCGCAGATGAAGCTCAGTTTGCCCACGTACTGCTGCATGACAGTGTCATCGCTCAGCAAGGTCTCCAGCGCGTTCAGTTCGTCGACCGAGTTGACAGGGTTCATGATGTCCGCAGTGAAACTTACGGGAACCGTTGAGCTCCGGGAAGTTCCCGCCGAACCACCTGAAGCCCGCGATGCCGATTTGACGTTTTCCGATAGGTACTGGACGTTGGCAATCGTGTCGATTATCATTTGCATCATCTTCTGTTGATTGTCCATCATTTTGGCCTGGTTGTTCACGATGGACTCGAGCATCTGCTTGGACTTTTCGCTGCACACCAGGAGGCCTCCGCGTGGTTTTCCTGGGAAACCGGTCGGATTCGGAGCGCTACGGCTGCCCGTTTCGTCGACGTCAATCTAAAAGGAAGGCAGATGCGGAGAAGAATTCATTCATTGTAGAGATGCGTAATTTTGACTGGATTTGGGATTTATTTACGAATTACGTTTTGGTAATGAATCAGCGTAATGCTGGTTCGAGCTTTCCGTTTCTAACTTCCAAAAGACACAAAACTCGCCCAATGCGAGTGTGAAACGCGGAGACGCGATAAAAACGATCGATTGACTGTAACTCTTGCAAAAAAAAAAAAAAAAAAGACAGCCTAGGTGACTACAAGCCGTATATCGAGCATAACCCCTTATACGTAACCGAAATAGAGCTACTTTAAGACTTATTAACCCGTATCCTCCCAGCAAATGTAAAAAAGTTCGAATTGCTGCCATTTTGGTAATTCTAAGATAGTTCAATTTTATGTTTCTTCAAACTGGCAAATTTAGGTGTTAAACTCCATCATTTTCAAAACTAATTCAGACATGGTCTGTGCCTGGGAAGTTTGTTTCGAACTGCAAGAAAACTCCAGCTTGCCAACGACAATCAAGGCAGACTTGATGAACACCGCTAATTTTCTTTTGTTGCGTCCCTTGGATCGTTCTGGACAAACATGGAAAAACGGCCAATGTTTTCTATGCATTTCATGTTCGTTTTTATTGGAAAAAGTAAAATGATGCGTATTTGTATACTTTATATTCAATCAGAATAAAATGTGCTATTGTGACATTACTTTTGAATAAGCATGAATAGCTTTTCAATCGATTTTTTGTCACATTTGATAAAATGCAAAAATATGTTTTAATCAATTACGCGCTTTTATCATGTTTGTCCATTGTTTTAGATCTGGGCTCACAGTGACAGTTCGTGACAGCAAAATCTCGGCTCACCTTGACGTACATAAATTTCGTATCGGTTTCTCCCTCCCAGGTCTGTGCCACGACTCGTGGGAAATCATTTGAAACATGTTGACCACCAGAATGACAAATTCAGTAACTTTACAGTTTAAAAAAAATGAGGAAATTTTTAATTTAGGGATAGGTTCTGAGCTGGTTTGATGATGTTTAACACCCAAACATGCCAGTTTGAAGGTCTATTTAAGATTGAGCTATTTTCACGCGGATCCGTAAAGAACCTAAAAAATCCCCGCTAAAACCTTTTTTTGCCTTGAAAATCACGTTGATCAATACATGTAACTAGAACCAGTTTCAGTCACGTATTTAGCTTCGGTCCCTAAATTGACCAATCCCAATTATATCTTATAAGGACAACCTGCACTGAGCAAACTAAAGTTATGTTATTCATAACACATTTCGTATGAATCAGTATTTTACTTGCTGAAAAACACTCGATAACTATGATTACCATAACTCGCTTATGAATAACCTACGAATCAGATTCAAGATTCATACGAGCCTCTATAACGTTTCATACGATGTGCTTATAAAATTTAAAACAAGCCATGTTTGAAAAATATCATACGTTTTGCTTATGGACCGAGCGTGGTATATTTACAAAACGAATCAAATGAACAGAAGAAGCTTGGGAATGTTGAAGTTCTGGCGAAGGCGTTCGCTGTGTTGAGTAGATAATTCTCACAATTTTTTAAATTTTTCGTACAAAAAGCTTTACGGCAGGGTTTCTCAACCGGTGGTCCGCGGACCCCTAGACTTTTCAGGGGGTCCGCGAAGCCATTGCAGATAAATGTCGGTTTTCTTTATTGCTGAAAAATGTGAAATTAATCTCTTATCTCGTTTACTTACAAAAGTTTATGATTAGCGGGTTCAGGCTTTTGTTATTTAAAAACTTCATTTTTTTTTCATTTACCTAATCTCTGATTATTCAATGTCATTCTGTCGATAAGCGAATAAAAGCCAAATTTCACCTTACTAATTTGAGTGAAGAACTAGTCAATGGTCAATCAACGGTTTTGCGTGTTTTTTTTTTCACTGTTAAGAAAATCTCAAATGTTCACATCTTATGCTTAAGATTGTTTAGTATTCGCCCATTCAACTCAACAATCCTAAAATAATTATTGAGCTGGTTCATCTGTTGGTCTGTATTGTTTCTCAAAAGCTTTCTTGCACCAAGCAACGATTCCTTGTTTGTCTTGTAGAATAACAAATTAAAAATTTGGACGGGTTTTATGACAGTATTATTTTTGTCACTATGAGTATAATTGGGGTTGACATGAAAAGCTCAATAGCAGTGATGGAACACAACGAACATGTTTGCTGAACAGGAATAAAGACAAAACATAATGCTCTCGAGCCTCAGAGTGCTGAATTAATCGCATCTGTCGTTCTCGCGAACAAACGAAGCTTAAGTGTTTCGTTCACGTGTTCGGAGCTGTTAAGAGTCAATTACGCTTTCGGGAAAAAAAGCTATTCCCCCCTTTCTGGTTTTCGTGTCGATTTGATAGATACACAATTGATTTGTCTATCAAAACAATAATAAATCACTTTTTGTTCGGTCACTCGCGAGTAAATGTTCGCAAACCTTTTGCGATTTCTTTTGATATGTTCTCACGAGCAGACGGGTTCAAACTTACTCACACCAAGCTTGTTCGCGAATCTATCATGTTTGCGATAGTTTACACTTGTGGGTGCCTCGTGAAGTAAATACCTCCACCACTACTCAAAAATGAGATTTGTGAGGCACAACTCGAATGATGTTTTCCTTTCCAGAGAGCTCATTGACTGAGATTTTAGTGTGAGTCTACTAGAGATGTTCATTAGAAAAATTCTTGCATTATTTCGACAGAGTTCCACAAATTTTCTGGCGAGATCATTAAAAAACAATCTCGGAAGATGCAGGACAAATTATTGTTGGAATTGAATCGATTCGACAATCTATTTTCCCCAAGACCATCGGCGAAATATATTCGAATCTATCATCATGGTTTTCAAATAGTGATCCTTCAAAGATTTCTACAAAAATTCTTGACCAATAATTGACAATTTTTTGAAGAAATTTGGTGAATTCTTCCAAAGATCGTTATTTGGCTCCTAAGAAGCCAAATAGAAAGTTTCTTAAAATATACAAAACAGCTTGCTTTTAAAAATTACTCAGCAAACCTCCTGATTTTTTTTTCGACATGATTTTTACTGGATTTTGATGATAGTAGCAAGATTTTTGTTTCATTTTTGGTGGATTACAGACGTGACTTTTGGAATGCCTACTACGAATCACGCTATGTCTGAACCAAACGATTATAAATATTGAATGTACATCGGATTTTTTCACGCTAGAGAGCAGTATTCGGTTTATATTTTCATATTCGGAAAGTTTTAAAATATTCTATCGATGAATCGATAAATGAGGTTTTCATAAGTTTTAGTGTGAAAAATAGCTAAAAATTAAAAAAAAAATCTAAATTTCAACGATAGAATATTTTAAAACCATCCAATTATGAAAATATAACCCAAATACTGAACTTTAGCGAGAAAAACACGATGTTCATTTGATTTTTATAATCGTCTGGTTCAACCATAGCGTGCGAATACCTTCAGATTAATAATGAGATCTTTGGATGGCTTCCATTACTTTGCATTTCGAGAATATTTATTTTAAGGGGTCCGCGGGATGGTTGCAGACCTTCGAAGGGGGTTGCAACTTTAAAAGGTTGGGAACCACTGCTTTACGGAGTGGGGAGGTGGTCGAAAATTGCCAAATGGATGCTGCTTTAGCTTTGCAGGAGATTATTTTCCTGGAATCTATCGCAGCGCAGAGGAGCAGGCTTTCGCTGTCTTGAAGAGAGACAAATAGGACAAGTTTGTAATGGCCATGTACTCTCCCCAAACGTATATGGTTGCATGCAGAGAAAGAAGCAGCTTCATTTATGTTGGAGCTGAGGCAGTGCTTGATGGGGATGTAGTTGAAGTTATTGAAGAGCCTTGGAACAGTTGTGATATGTGACAAAACACAATATCAACTTTTACGAATTTCGTAACCAGCTTAGGTACCCGATACTCGCAAAGGGAAACGACATTTCTACACTGTTGCTTAATTAATGCTTATCTGACTTCATCAATCCTCTTTTTCGTTAATACCTTTGCCAAAAATAAACACCTCCGCAATGCGCTGATCCTTAGCTCTCTAAGCACATTTATTCAAGGCCATGAGCGAAAACTATTAAGCAAATAAAATACGATTTTCTTTTACGGCCCTTGTTTCAGACTCATTCAGAGCAGGGTGACCAGTGAAAAGTCAATTTTAAATTCACGGTTTTCTCCCGGTTTTTCCCCGGTGTTTCAAAAATATTCCCGGTTTAATGATATGCTAAACAAACATTATTTCGATTTTTTTTACCATTTCAAACTTCATTTAAGTACGATTTTTTGGTCATAAACCAAAGCATTTAAAGCCCAGTGGTGAATTTTTTGTTTGACGAAAAGTTTCCACCGACTGGAGCGGGAATCGAACCCACGCCTCATGGCACAATACGCCTAAACGACTGACGCCGCTAACCGCACGGCCAAGAAGCCCACACTATTTGCTTCATGAAACTATATGAAAAACTTTCCCAAGATGTTTCTTCATTAAAAGTTTTTAATTTACTGGATTAGAGCAAGTGGTAACATTTGTATAAAGAATATGTTCTTGACTTTATTGACTAACTTGAGATTCGAATTCAGAAGCTTT
Source organism: Aedes aegypti (assembly GCF_002204515.2). Classification (NCBI taxonomy): domain Eukaryota; kingdom Metazoa; phylum Arthropoda; class Insecta; order Diptera; family Culicidae; genus Aedes; species Aedes aegypti. Next base: position 460,837,290 of record NC_035108.1, read on the forward strand.
TGTAAAAATTCACTTAAGTATAGATCGTGCTAGTTAAAACATTACTTGGTATGCAAAATTTTCCCTGTGCCAATTGAAATTCCCGTATATTTCCCGGTTTTCTCCCGGTGATTCGAAATTCCAGGCTTTTTCCCGGTTTTCCCGATTTCCCGTTGCGCTGGTCACCCTGTCAGAGGCATACTCGACCTTTTTGTCCCCGCAATTGAAGCCTATCTCAGAGAATTGACTATTTCGTGGCCCCTCCTTGCTTCGATCATATCTTTCGATGCATAATTCATCGAGTAAGGTACAAGATATGATCACTGTGCTACAGTGGAACTGTCTAGTCTAAAACCTAAATTAGACATTTTAAGTTTTTCCTTAACAATTCCGAATGTGGTATATTTGCACTCTGTGAAACATGGCTTGTCTCTGAAGATGATTTTAACTTCTACCAGTTTAAAATTATACGCCAGGATCGAGATTATAATTACGGGGGTGTGCTTTTAGGGATCAAAAAGTGCCATTCATTTTACAGAATGCCCATCCCGACTCATGCAGGCATATAAATCGTTTCTTGCCAAATAAACGTAAAAGGTAAAGATTTTTGCGTAGCTTCTGTTTATATTCTTCCAAGAGTTTCAATAAACCACCGTCATCTCTGGAATGCAGTCTCAATGCTGGGGATGAGAGTTTTAATACTTGGTGATATGAACTCACATGGTACTGGATGGGACGAGTCTTACGACGATAATAGAGCGGCTATTTTCCATGATTTATGCGACGATTTCAACATGAACATTTTAAATACAGGTGAAGTCATACGTATTTCATCCGACGGCAAAGAAAGCCGTCTTGACCTGTCCTTGGGTTAAAGTTTACTATCATTCGAATGCATATGGAAGGTGATCGATGATTGCCATGGTAGTGATCGCTTGGCCATAATAATCTCTATCAGAAATACTTGTGAAAGGATTTGTCAATTCAGGTTCCTTTCGACCTCACTAGTAATATCTATTGGCAAAAATTTGCATCAGCGGTAACTTCCGGTATCGAATTATTCACCTCTCCCACCGTTGGATGAGTACCGATTCCTAACAGAATTGATTTATAAAAGTGCATTGAATCCAAAAACAACGAGTTCCAAGTGCATCCTTCAAAAGAAGACCAGCTACTCCTGGTTGAGATGATGAATGCACTCAGTTGTATAGAGAAAAATCAAATGCCTTTAAAGCTTTTCGTAGATATGGTACCTCAGAACTTTATTTAGAGCACTCGAAGCTCGAAAAAAGCTGAAGAATCTAATCAAAGCGAAGAAGCGTAGTTATTGGCGGCGTTTCATTAATGGCCTCTCGCGATAAACTTCAATGTCGACGCTTTGGAGAGCGGGTCGCAACATGCGAAACCGCTCATCTTCAAATGAGAGTGACGAATACTCCAACCGTTGGATATCAAACTTCGCAAAAAAGCTCTGTCCAGACTCAGTCTCCGCCTTTCTGGGAAACCCAGAGACACGATGCTTTGGACTGACCATTCACTATGCTGGAATTTTCTATGGCTCTTCTTTCATCAAACGACTCCTCTCCGGGACGCTATATGATTAAGGGCCGATTTCTTCACCTTCGCTTAAGCCGTAAACCAAGTTTACCCATACGATTAAACCAGGTTTAAGGCCTAAGCGGTGGTGAAGAAACCGCTTATAAGTTCAATATTCTTAAAAATCTCCCTGATATCTTAAAAGGACGGTTGCTTGACCTGTTCAACTTATTCATGGAGCATAACATTGTTCCACCCGAATGGAGACAGGACAAAGTAATAGCTATTCAGAAGCCTTGGAAACCAGCGTCTGATCACAATTTATACCGCTCGATCGCTATGTTATCATGTTCAAGGAAATTGTTGGAAAAAAATGATCCTCGACTCGATCACTGGCTCGAATCAAACAGTATGCTTTCCAGTACTCAATTTGGCTTTCGCAAGGGTAAAGGAACAAACGATTGTCTAGCATTGCTTTCATTAGATATTCAACTAGCCTTTGCTGACAAGGAGCAACTGACTTCAGTCTTTCTGGATACTAGGGGCGCTTTTGATTCAGTTTCCATAGAGACATTGTCAGAAAGCCTGCACAATAGTTAATAGTACCTGGAATATTGAACAATTTCTTGTAAAATTTGTTGTCAGAAAAACACATGAGCTTCACCCTCGGATAACTGGCAACTTCCAGAGTTAGCTATAAGGGCCTTCCTGGCTAAGTCCCTTGTTTTATAATTTTGATAATCTATCCACTTGGACTAGACATTTGACTTTATTCTACGAGTGGCGTGAGGTGACAATTGTCGGTGTCGTATAGCGAGGTGAGATTTCTCGACTCGAGCGAAGTGACTCGCCGTGTAAATCAAATGGAGAGTCACTTCACTCGAGTCGATAATTGTCACCTCGCTAAACGACACCGATAATTCTCACATCACGCCACTCGTAGAATTAACTCAATTTAGGGATCGAGTTTGCGTCGCAAAAAACTCAATTGGTTTTATTTTCTAGGAAGTGGAATCCTGCCCAACTAAAGCTTAAGCGTAAGAAACTTAAGGAACAGAGATCGACCAGTCTTTGACTTCAAAAGGCACTTGGCGAATCTATATTAGGTATTTAATGGAAAATGCCAACAAAGGATCAATTTTCTACGAACAATTATCGGAACATTATGGGGTGCTCACCCGGAAGACCTCATAATACCCTATAAAACAACCATTCTCTCTGTTCTAGAGTATGGCTCTTCCTGTTTTCTCTCAGCAGCAAACTGCCACCTGATTAAATTGGAAAGAATTCAATAACGTTGCTTGCGTATCGCTTTAGGATGTATGCACTCGACACATAATGCAAGCCTGGAGGGGTTTTACCGCTACAGAACCGATTCTGGGAGCTCTCGCTAAGAATACTTATCAAGTGAGCAACACACTCGTCATCGAAAACTTCGAAGAATTGCTCAAACTGAATACTCAGTCAAAATTCATGAGAATTTATCTCTACTACATGTCATCTCATCTGACATAAGTCTTCCATCTTATAACCCTCCACGTGTACGCTTCACCAATGACAGTTCCTCTGTTGAATACGATCTGTTCATGAAACAAGCTATTCATGGTATGCCAGATCAACTTCGATGTATAACTATCCCACGTATTTTTAACGCAAAGTACCAGAATGTCGATTCCTATAGGAGATATCTCACTGACGGGTCCCGTATAAATGGATCCACTGGCTTCGGTGTCTTCAATGAAAATTCTTCCGTCTTCCGAAAACTTCAGGAACCTTGCACGGTTTATGTTGCTGAGGTGGCAGCAATCAACTTCGCTTTGGGGATGATCTCACACATGCCCGCAGACCACTTCTTCATCTTCTCGGATAGCCTCAGTTCAATTGAGGCACTCCGGTCGATGAAACCTGTTAAGCATGCATCTTAATTTCTTACAAAAATAAGAGAGAAAATGTGTGCACTGGTCGAAAGATCATGTAATATTACTTTTGTGTGGGTCCCCTCACATAGCTTAATTTATGGCAATGAGAAGGCAAACTCTCTCGCAAATGTGGGCACTGAGGAAGGTGAGCTAAATGATAGAAGAGTTTCTCACGATGAATTAGTACGTCAAAGTTCTCTTCACGGTTGGCAAAGCGATTGACTAAATGGCCAACTGGAACGGTGGTTACATTCCATAATTTCTAGAGTTTCCTTGCGAGTCTGGTGGAAAGGTTTGGACGTAAGTCGAGATTTCATTTGCGTCATGTCAAGACTTATGTTCAACCATTACTCGCTACATGCATATCTGCACAGGATTAACCTCGTTAATAACTCCGGTTTTGATGACATCGATCACGTACTTTGGCAGTGCCCGGATATGGACGTCTCCAGAGCGCAACTTTTGGATACCCTTGCGGCCCGAGGTAGACAGCCTTATGTTCCAGTTAGAGATGTGTTGGGCACCCGCGATTTCGTTTATATGGTCGCAATTTACGATTTCCTTCGCTTGGCTTGTATAAAAGTTTAATTCTCTTGTGTTCTCTTCTCCAGTTGTTTTTTTCTGTGTTGTCCCTTTTGTGTTGGATTGAGGATCCTGGTAATCCGGCAGACAAATACAGGCAAGAAATTGGTAGCAACGCCATGACACGATAATAGAGCTACCACGCTATACCTCCCGGATGAGCTGCAGAGAACACTAAACCCAATCGTTCTCTTCCAAAATTGTGACCATTAACCTCGAGGTGCCATGAGTACCCTGGTTCCATCCCGTACTAATTTTGGTACTTAAAAGTAAATAAATTGTAAATACAAAAAATGAATGTCGGCTCCGTAAAACGTTAAACGCGGATGAGCCTTAAATAATCGAACTAGTAAAAAATAAAATACGATTTTTTTCACAAGTGTCGAATTGTTTCGCAGTCTTTGGCAATGTGCTTCGTTGTAACAATATCTATCGAGGTATGTGACCAGATTGTTTATATAGGTCAATGGGCGGATCCTATAACACTTCCCCGATGGGGCAGCAGGGACGACAGTCCAGGGGCTTAACGGACCCCCCCCCCCCCCCCCAGGACCTCTGCGAGTTGGGGAGTTGCCCAGGATGTGGTGAAGTTCGCAGTGGGCTCTGATGAACCTTCATAAAAACCACAAAAATCCGAATGCAACTCTGTCACAGCGACCGGTGCCGCTTAAAGTACCCTAGCCCAAACTAACAGGAGTGCCAACCGGCACATCAGGATTGATACCAGTGAGATCCTGATTATGGCATACTGGTCGCGATACAAACGGACAAGGCATGGAATTACGAGTAGGAGTGCTTCGAGCACATTGGGACCAACGCCAGTACGGCCCCAATTATGTATACTGGCAGCGCACGACAAAGGACAAGTAACGGTATATGTACTGGATAATATGCTTTGAGGCTGACAGCGGCGACATTCTACTCCCTTAGTAGGGTCGGGTGACACTGGCCCGAAACGGCGAGTGGGTTAATGGCGCAGGCTGCCCCCGTCCCATAAAACCGTGGCAGGCCTTAGAGTACGTTCCAAATCCGTCGCCTGGTTGTTCCAACTGGGCGGGAGTAGGCTCAGATGCCATTACCTGACCTGCGCCGATCCGGCTCTGAACATAGTACCCCATAAAGGACTATGTCAACCCTAGCATGGCCTCCCTGCTTGCATAGATAACCATGGGATTATAAAGGCGACTATTCCAGCGGAGATGGATAGCGGCTCTTAGGGGGACCCATAAGAGATGATCAACCAAAACAAACAACTAGCGGAATGTGAAGGAGAGGCTTCTGGACCTATCAGTAACCGGCTAAGGTTCCCGCCAAGGAAGGAGGCGACCAACTTTATTGAAAACAGTGTGGGCAAAAGCCTAGATACTGTGACGACGGCAGGCACTGGCCGCTCCAGTGCAACATGTGTGGTGACCGATGGCCCGGGACTAATCGAGGCCATGGATCGCAATAGGGAGTACCTCCCTAAAATGCAGGTAGCTGCTGAGCAACTTGATGTCATCATCGAATATGTTAAAAGCAAAACAAATATCAGCAAAGACTTGAAAACAAGTCTACTGAAATTGCGACAATCAGTCCTAGCTGCAAAGCAGGACTACGAGAAAGCCAAGGAACAACTGGGCAAGGTAGAAGGCCAAAAAGACACTAGGTCGTGTCAGACCGAAGTGTTTTCCTTCACAGGCAACGCGAATATATCTGATGATATTATTCGATACGCGATGCGGAAGAGGGAAGCTTCCGGGGATGAATACGTGGCGAAAAGACGTATGGTTGCTAAGGGAAAAGTGACCTACGCGGCCGTCCTCCAAAGCGGAAAAGCTGGCACGAGCCAAGCCCCGCGATCAAGAGGACATGGCAACAAAGGAGAGGCCAACACCAATCCTAAGGCCAAGAAAGCCAAGAAAAAGGAACCACGGGTTAACCGGAACCAGGCAGTGCATCCACAGGAACCACGGGCGCAAGGCAACAGCAACCCGTGGATACGAGTTGGAAATAAGAAAAAACAGAGGAAACCGAAAACGGAGCCCAAGGAGAGCGCTAAACCGAAAACAGCGAAACGTAGGAATTTAGGCGAAGCCCTCGTTATCAAAACGGAGGAAGCAAAATACGCCGAGGTTCTGAAGGCGATGCGAAGCACAGAGAAGCTATCGCCATTGGGCGCAGACGTGCGAAGCATAAGGCGAACTAGGATTGGTGAAATGATCCTAGTCTTAAAGAAGGACACCAAGGAAAAGGGTGCAAGGAAAAGCAACTGGCACAAGAAGTACTTGGTGACGAGGTTGATGTAAGATCCCTTACTGCTGAAGCGACTCTCCAGTGTAAAAATCTGGATGAGGTCACCGATGCAGCGGAGGTCTCGGCTGCCCTCAAAGAGCAGTGTGACATCGACGTAGCCAGTAAGGCCATCCACCTTAGAAAGGGCCCACAGGGCACCCAGGTGGCGGCGATCAGGCTGCCGGTCGCAGAGGCCAACAAAGCGAAGAACTTGGGCATACTCAAGGTAGGCTGGTCGGTTTGCCGGCTGAGCATACAACAGCCTCCTGAAGTTTGCTTCAAGTGTTTCGGGAAGGGCCATAAGTCGTGGAATTGCAATGGTCCCGACAGAAGTAAGATGTGCAGAAAATGCGGCGCTGAAGGCCATAGGGCAAGCGATTGTAAGCAAATCGCTAAGTGCCTAATATGTGTCGACAGAGCAGACAACGGACACTTAACGGGCGGACCCAAATGTCCGGGCACAAGCGGAGTATCAAAGCAGCCAAAACGGAAGTAACACAGTTAAATTTAAACCACTGTGATGCAGCCCAGCAGCTGCTTTGGCAGTCAGTCTTGGAAACCAAGACTGACGTGGTGTTATTATCGGACCCATACCGCATACCAGCCAACAACGGGAACTGGGTGGCGGATAGGTCTCAACAGCTAGCAGCTATAGGGACGACAGGACGATACCCAATCCAAGAAGTAGTCTCTAGCTCAAATGACGGTTTTGCGATAGCAAAAATCAACGGCGTGTTCTATTGCAGTTGTTACGCGCCCCCAAGGTGGTCGATTGAGGAATTTTCCCACATGGTTGACAGGATGATGGCCGAACTAGCTAATCGGCAGCCAGTAGTGATAGCTGGCGACTTTAATGCATGGGCAGTGGAGTGGGGTAGCCGCTGCACAAATCAAAGAGGCCAGCTATTGTTGGAATCCCTGGCCGCATTAAATGTAGAGCTGGCAAATGTGGGTACAGTGAGTACCTTCCGCAGAAATGGTGCAGAATCGATCATCGACGTGACGTTTTGTAGTCCTAACCTTTTAGGTACCATGAACTGGCGCGTTGATGACGGTTATACTCATAGCGATCATCAATCGATTCGCTATAGTATAATACCAGGCGGGCAGAAGGCAGCGCGATGTAACTCGACCCAAGCCCGAGGATGGAAAACAGCGCGCTTCGACGGCGAAGTATTCACTGAAGCCCTGAGGCGCGAACGAAACACTCTGGACCTAAACTGTGAAGAGCTAGTTGCTATGATATCACGAGCGTGTGATGCTTCCATGCCGAGAAAAGCCCCTCCTAGAGAGAACAGGCCGCCAGTGTATTGGTGGTGCGTATCAATTGCAAATCTTCGAGCAATCTGCCTTCGGGCTAGACGAAGAATGCAACGCGCACGCACAGAAGCACAAAGAGAGGAACGCGGTGCAGCATTCAGAGAGGCAAAGTTGGCTCTCAAAAAGGAAATCAAGAGTCGAAAACGGGCATGCTTTGAAAGTCTATGCGAGAGTGCCAATTCTAGTCCATGGGGTGACGCCTACAGAGTGGTAATGGCTAAGACCAAAGGAGCCATAGCGCCCCAAGAGAAATCGCCCGAGTTGCTGCGATCGATAATCGATGTACTCTTCCCGCACCATCCCATAAGCCCATGGCCCCCAGCGCCGTATGCGGCAGATGAAGGAGAAGAAGTGGCGAGAGTGACGAACGAAGAGCTGGCAGAAGTCGTGAAATCATTCGCGTCAAACAAGGCACCGGGACCCGATGGTATCCCGAATGTTGCCTTAAAAGCGGCAGTGAACACGGATCCGGACATGTTCAGAACCACGATGCAACGCTGCATTGATCAAGGAATCTTCCCGGATGTATGGAAGCGACAGAAATTGGTGCTACTACCAAAGGCGGGGAAACCACCAGGTGACCCGTCGGCGTATAGACCTATCTGTCTACTAGATACGACGGGCAAGCTATTGGAGAAGTTGATTCTCAACAGACTAGTACCGTATACGGAGAGTGCGGACGGCCTGTCCAACAACCAGTTTGGATTCAGAAAAGGGAAATCTACTCTGGACGCCATCCAGTCGGTCGTTCAAACAGCTGAGGTGGCAATCGAGCATAAAAGGAGCGGCATCCGTTACTGCGCGGTTGTCACTCTGGATGTGAAGAATGCGTTCAACAGCGCAAGCTGGGAAGCAATAGCACACGCGCTTCACCGCCTCAAGGTACCGGTGCAGTTGTGTAAGCTTCTAGAAAGCTATTTTGATGGTAGGATTCTACTGTATGACACAGAGGAGGGGCAGAAAAGCGTTCGAATTACCGCGGGAGTACCTCAAGGTTCAATCCTGGGCCCGCTGTTATGGAATGCGATGTACGATGACGTACTGAGGCTGCCCCTTCCGACGGGTGTTAAGATTGTTGGCTTCGCCGACGATATCACCCTAGTGGTCTATGGTGAATCGATGGAGGAAGTAGAGTTGACAGCAGCGCACTCTATTTCCCTGGTTGAGGAATGGATGAAGTCTAGGAAACTAGGACTGGCCCGTCACAAGACTGAGGTGGTGGTGGTCAACAACCGCAAGTCCGAGCAACGGGCGCTTATCTCGGTAGGTGATTGCACCATAGAGTCCAAACGATCCCTTAGGCATCTTGGGGTAATGATCGATGACAAGCTGAGCTTCGTTAGCCACGTTGAATATGCCTGTAAAAGGGCATCTACGGCTATAGCGGCGCTTTCGAGGATGATGTCTAACAGCTCTGCTGTAATTGCCAGCAAACGCAAGCTGCTGGCAAGCGTGGCGCTATCCATACTAAGGTATGGAGGACCAATCTGGTCAAAAGCGCTTAGAACGAACAGAAACCTAAAGCGGTTGGAAAGCACGTACAGGATAATGTGCTTAAGAGTAGCAAGTGCATACCGGACGGTATCTAAAGAGGCCGTGTGCATCATAGCCGGGATGACGCCCATCGGGCTCATCATCAAGGAAGATGTTCAATGCTTCAACCAAAGGGGTACCAGAGGAGTCCGCGACACGTGTAAAGAGGAAACGCTCAGAAGCTGGCAGCAGGAATGGGATAACTCCACTAAGGGTAGATGGACCCATCGACTAATACCAAATGTGTCAGATTGGTATGGTAGAAGCCATGGGGAAGTGAACTTCCACCTGACGCAGTTTCTGTCAGGACATGGTTGCTATAGACAGTACATGCATAGGTTCGGGCACTCAGAATCTCCTGCGTGCCCCAATTGTGCTGGTGTAGAGGAAACAGCGGAGCATGTCGTGTTCGATTGCCCCCGTTTCATTGTTGTGAGAGGTCGCATGCTCACTACATGCGGAGGGGACACGTCCCCTGACAATATTATAGAGAGAATGTGCGCGGATGCCGAGTGCTGGAATGCAGTAACTACGGCTGTCACTCACATTATGTTAGAATTGCAGCGTCTATGGCGCGCCGACCAAGAGTTGGCTGCAGAGGATTAGCCCTGCCGAGGCTGGTCCCTTGTAACATTGTTTAAGTCGGCTAGGAGAAGCAGTTTGCCTAGGCTACTTCTGCTACACGTGTTGTGCTATATGCACTGGTCCCTTCCCGAAGAAATACCGTAAGGTGGTTCCGGGGAGATGAGGGTCTGAGTCCAAGGGTCATGTCGATGCACTGTTCACCACTTGAGCAATTCTAAATGAATTGCTCATGCACAGTGCATAGGCTGGTTTTAGCGGGTCGTCGTTGGTGCGTCATCCCCGCATTCCCTGAGTTATCTTCTCAGGGGATCTGTTTGCAGATTTCCCCCTTGTAAAAAACAAAAAAAAAAAACAAAAAAAAAATAACACTTCCCCGAATACCATTACCAAAACCCCGAATTTTCTTGCCCCGAAAAATTCAAAATGAAGATTCGACAAATCAACACGTCGTCTCTTGTTCGTTGGAGGCACGGTGTGTTTCGTAGAACAAGTTTATTACAAAAAAATAGGTAAGTCTGAAACTTCTCCACAATAAAGTCTAGGTTTCTCGCGTTAATTTGCTGCTAAAACCAAAATAATCGGTCGGGGGGTCCAGAGTATTTTTTTTTTTGTTTGATTACGAGAGACTTGCACATACGTTTGAATTTGCCTATCTATGTGTTTATGTACATTAGGGCGGTTCAAAATTAAAAAATGTTTGAGAATTCAATCTCACATATGTTCCTTACTATCTTTACTATAAAAATAGTGTTCTGTGAAATTCGCAGCTTTCTAGGTGGTGATTTAAGGTGGCCCAAAGACAATGTAGGTTCATATGGAAATTACTATGAAGAAATTTTGAGGTATGTTCCAAACACGCTTGTACTATAATGTAAGTACAAAACTTATTATCCCATTGTTAAAGCTCTTTCCTAAAACCATAATAAAGAAATTTGCTGAAGAGAGAAATTCAATTCGACAGATAGCAGAAGAGGTATTCATGAGTTTGTTTGCTATTATTTAGCTTAACCCCTCTACCGGCAGCTTCATTTTTTCAGCACAAAAATATATTTGAATCGCGATAACTTTTTTGTTTCTCTATATTTTTCCACCATTTTTTCACAACTTCTCAAAAAACTCTTCCTATTTTTGGAATCTATGTCGGTATTGACCATTGGTCAACTGGTTTTAAAAATATTTCGGTGTTCCTTGGGGGACCGACACTTCCCATATAAAATTTCAATATGATGTTTTAAGAAATTTTCAAGATTTCGTTACGGCTAGAGTGGTACCAAAAATATAAAAGCTCATTGCTCAAAAACAGTTACACCGATGTGTTTAATTTCTTCACAATAGACTTTCATCAAAGTTCAGTTTTGAAAAGCGAATAACCGAATATGAGAAAAAATCTGTAGTCAAAGATAATTACGAGAGTTATGGCTATGCGTCGGTCCCCCAAGGAATTTTGGAATATCTCCGAATAAAGATGCTCAAAACCGATACAAATTCTGAAAATAAGAGAGTTTTTTGAGAAGTTGTGGAATTTTTTTTCAAAAATATTGAGAAACAAAAAAGTTATCGCGATTTGAATATTTTGAAAATATGAAGCTGCCGGTAGATGCGTTAATATGGGGTTATAGTACTGCAAACAAGTACAAAAATCCCAAACCCATTTTAGCCTCATGATGTTAGTTTCTGATCTTTTCATAAGCACTGTGCCATTAAGAAAATAACATAAAAAATATAAGATTTGAAACTTCTCAAATACCATCCAAATTAGCGAATTTTTCAGCACCATGGGGCAAGTATATTACATGCCTTATAACAAGGTTTATCACATGCGAAGCCCTCTACTAGTAAATTCGAATAACTGAAATTGTGTTGTTTGAAAGGCGGATAAGTCACTTTTGTATCTAGGGGTCATGCACACATTACGTCACGCTCCAAGGGGGGGAGGGGGTTAAGCCGTGCGTGACAAGCCTTACAAAATTATCGGAGGACTCGAGAAGCAGACAACCGGTAACTCACTGGTCACTCGCTGGTGGCGACTAATCAATAAAATGTTCAACGCAAAAGGTTGTCAGGTTCTCAAGATACAAATCTACAAACAAGCTCTTGAAAATTCGAGGTTTGATATCGATGCATCTTCACCTATCAAAAATATTTCCTAATAACTTCTTACATCATTATGACCAATTTAAGTACGATTTTCAAGGTTTTTCGTGGACAATAACTAAACTGACGTTTGAGACAGTTTTGCAATTATGCGTATATCATATGTCATATATGCTTATTACAGCTCTTTTGAGCAAGAACAACTTTACCTTCCAAGCCAAGGTGTTCAAATTGTTTGATCTTGCAGTTTGTCCCGTATCTATGTTCAACGCAATGTGTGTCGGTACAAAAACACATATCCATGAATACTTCACACAAAATAAAAAAAAATGTTCTGGACCCCCCGACCGATTATTTTGATTTTGGTCGCAAATAAAAGAGCAAAGTCTAATTGTTTTTAGTTCGAAATTTCAGACTTACCTATTTTTTTGTAATAAAGTTCAACCAAAAAGACACCGTGGAGGTCATTGTCTATCAAATTGTCGCTAATGTATATGATGTGTTTTCGGGGTACTGGTTTTCGGGGAGATGGTTTTCGGGGAAGTGTTATAGGACCCAATGGGCGACCGTGGCGATTTTTCTACGCAAAAGTGAGTTTTCCCATAGTAAATTCCTAAAATCTTCTCAAGAGAGCTTTGATTTTTGAAGAAGACATGCAGGTGTTATACTTTTAAATTCAATGAAACCAAATAATAACGCATGTTTCTTACTTTTCTTAAGTGTATTTCAAGTACTGATACTTTCTCTTCACGAGTTAGCTTGAGAATAGGTTGATTGATTCATATAATTCTTTTACTATTGCATTTAACCAGGGCTCTTACGTGTATGTGTAATCGAAAAGATCGGGAAACCCAAAGGTAAACTTGTAGATTTGTGAAAAATCTGAATGTAGTAATGTCTGTTACAAATGAACACAATACTTTTAAACTTCTAGACAGTGGTCTAGAGTTCTATGGTTTGAACAATAGTGCATTACTAAGCAATTAAATTTTAAGTTCTGGGGCAGTACAAAGTTAGCCGGAACCAGGCATTACATATAATCTCATCTATCGATCATCTGAGTATGATAGGGATCGAATAAAGAGATATCATCTAAGAGCTCTTTGATCGAATTTATACCAAAATCTCTCGCTCTTTTGATCATCGATAAAATCTTTTCAACTAAGCAAGCATGCGTTTATTGTTTGTCAAATGCAAAAATCATGCAGGGGAAAGTTCTCAGATCCAGCGCAAACGGAAACCACTAGTATTAACCTGGGAGGGAGAAACCAATACAAAATTTCTGTACGTCATAGTGAGCCGAAATTCCGCTGTCACGAACTGTCACTGTGAGCCCAGATCTCAAACATTGGACTAACATGAAAAAATGCGCGTAACTGATTAAAACACATTTTCGTATTTCTTCAAAAGTGATAAAAATCGAATAAAAATCAATTCATGCACATAATGCAAGTAATGTCACGTGAGCACCATTTAATCTGATTGAACATAAAGCATTGAAAAACGCATCATTCTACTTTTTCCAATGAAAATGAATATTTAGTGCATAGAAAACTGTGGCCCTTTTTTCATGTTTGTCAGGAAAGATCGAAGGTGCACAACAAAAGGAAACTACCGATTTTCTCGAAGCCTGCCTTGATTGTTGTTGGCATACTGGAGTTATCTTGCAGTTCAAAATAACGTTGTCTTATATTTCGTGTGTAGTATCGGTGCCTCCCTCCCAGGTATTAACCAATGGTTAACGAATGACAAGTAAGTAATATTATATTTTTAAATAGTTTTACAATAATTTTCATTCATTTTTAGATTTCACTACAGCAGGAAACCCAAAAATATATGTGCCCTCTAAACATGCTCTGGACATATTGGCAACCTAAAACATTTCCTTCGGATCAAACGGTGCAATATACACAATGTTACAGGGTAAAAACGTACAATAATATATTTGAATGAACTTCCAGAATGGCGGGTAAGCTGTTGTGCAACACCATAGATGTCCAAGAAACAGCGTGTTCGGGGTTGACGAAACATCAAGAAAAGTTTGAATCGGTTGCTAACATATGCATTGTTATGGAATATGTGAATTGCTAAAATTGAAATAAATATATTTGTAATCTTAATTATAATTGTGTTTTTTATTCATGGATTGTGTGACGTTTTCAGAATAATGGTGGTTACATGTTATGAAACATATAAAACTATATCATGACATATTTAAAAATATATGCTTTATATATATATATATATATATATGTCTGTGCCTTCTGTACTCTTCAATGTCAATGGTTTTAGTTGGTCGTCATTGGCGCCGCATCCCCACATTATAAAACATAGTTGTATAGGGATCAACGTCGGGGTAAATTAAGGTTTGCATGATGAGATGAGATTGTAATGCCTGCCCGGAACAGCCGAGAGGGTATTATTTTATGAATAATAATAATCACACAAAAACGGCTCCGTAATGCCTTACAGCACTTGAGCCTTTGCAAAATTAATCAATTGTGAAATACTTTGACATGTAAGTGCAATGTATCATTGAAAACATTTCGACATGCTTAACGGTATCAGAATGCCTGATACATCTATTTATAATTAATGTTTTAAGGGTTACATCTCAAAAAGGGCGTAACTACTAATTTCGTCTATCTTCTCATTCAAAATACTACCAAGAGGTTCCAAATTACCAAACAAACCAACCTTGAACCAAATTTTTATGTTTCTTCATTTCTTCTGATAATCACGGTAAATGGAAACTCGTTTCAATATCTCAGATTTTCTTTGAATTTGTGAAGAAAAGGGCGTAACTTCATTTTTTTTAATTTTGCCCAGACACTTAGGGCCCATTCACAAATTTCATAACGCTGAAGGGGGTGGGTGGGTGTCCTCGTGCTGTTATGGCTCATACAAAATTTGTAAAATATTCATACAAAAAGCGTTACGAGGGGGTGGGTGGGTGTCGAAAATGGCCATTTTTAGCGTTATGAAATTTGTGAACAAACCCTTAGCTATAGAAAACGACTGGTGAGCACAGATTCGATTTGAAGCTTTATTTGTTTCTTCATCAACCTTCCTTTTTAAGACTTAAGAAATAATACCTACTCGATCAATAATACTAGCATCCATATGGATATGTTAGTTTTACCAGTGTATTATTGTTATTATTATTGTTAGTTTATTAATAGTATGTAGGGTAGATCAGTGTTGTGAAAAACTAAATTTTTCACAACTTACGCTTGAGATTTTTCATGCGTGAGTTGTCAATCATGCAACTCAGCAGTCAAAATATCATGGATGAGTTGGCTTACCTTTTTAAATCATTGTCTCGTATTTCCATAGTTTACTCACACACGGCAATAATTTGTTGTTAGTCTGGTAAAATTATGTTAGTCCTCTCGAACGTAAACAACAGCATTCGGGTTTCACGAGTTTTTTCCGGGTTTTGCGACTGAATCATTTTTTACGGTTTGAGTTGATTGAGTTGATTTTGCATCAAGATCTCAAGCGTGAAATTTGCGAAGCAGATTTCTAATGAGTTTGCTCTCACGGGAGAGTGTATTGATTGAGATTTTGAGTGTGAGTCTTTCAACACTGGGGTAGATTTTAGCCATACGCCAGATGTGGCAATAGTTACACCGTTTTACATAGCTTATCAGAATGAAACCTTTTGTGTTCAGTAAACCACATTCATATGATAGAGCTACATCCATTTACCCGTCAGAATTGATTCAAAACATTAGAAAAATAATTAATTTTCCTTAGAATTTTAACTCCTTTATACCTAATTTGGCCAGGGTACTCTTAATTTGGCCACTCTCATAAGATATCAATGTTATTGGTCAATTTAGGAACCAAGGTAAATCTCTGGCCGAAGCTGGTACTAGTGGCCTATATTGATCAACAAAATTTTAAAAGCAAAAAATGGTTTCAAGTCATTTTTGAAATTTTTCATGAATAATATGGATTGTGTTTGGAAAGCTTGCGTTTGAAATATTTGTAGTATAAATGGGGCTTCCCATAAAATTTGTAATGACATTTTCTCTTTGGGTAGCCAAAACCGGTGCCTTTACCCTAGCATGTTTTTTATAGAAATTTTCAAATGAGCCTTCAACATCTTTGGACCACCAGCCTTCACCAAAATGGCTGAAAACTGGACCAGTGTGGAGTGTAAAACGCGGAAACGCGATTAGAATTGACGTTGATTGACTGGAACTCCTCTAAAAACCGGACAAGTTATGAACATAAATTCTCATATCGCAAATCGATGCCAAAATTACACGCTGGTTGGAATTTCGGTACATTATAGAACCAATCAGAATGGTACACCGGCATTTAAATAAAAAGAAAATGGCTATTTAATACTTGCTCTGATGCCTAACACAGTCCCAATATTCGAGGAACATCGAAACCGAAATCCCAATTCATCGCCCTTCGCTTCCAAAGTTGTCCACTATCGTGTCCAGAAACTGCAACGTCGGATAGCTGGTGAAGTTGGTGGCCACGCTGCGAATCGTCTCGTTCCGCATGTCCTCTTCGGTCCTCCGGGAGGAACCCATCCCGGCCAAAGTGGCAGCCAGCTTGGTTTGCGCTTCCTGTTGCTCGTGCTGGAACGAACGGAACACATTCAGCGGATCTGAGTGGTAAGCCGTGAGGATTCGTGCCATCCGATAGTGCCACTCTTTGCTGTGCTGATAGGTGCCGGGTATGGCCAGCAGGATGTTCGGATGAAGCGACCAGAAGGTCGGCGAAAACGTGGGACGGCTTCGCATTGGGGTGCCGTCTACGGTGTTAACGGTCACCTTCCCGAAGATGAAGTTGTCTGCGAAATCGTCTAGGAACCGATGGAGCTCTAGTGGAGCGTTCGATTTGAGAACATAGAAAGCGTCTGGAATGTGCTCTGCAGGTAGGTAGGCTAGGGCCTTCAGGCGTTTGTAGTTCTGCAGGAGCCAGTAGTTTTTCTCGAAGGACATTGCCAATCCGTGCTTCTCGACCGACCGGAACAGATGGTGCGAAAAGTGGAAAAAACACATGGACTGTCTGGTTTGGGGAAATTCCGCCTCCAAAGCGTTGACCAGCGGTTTTTCGAAATCGGTCAGCACTAACTGTGGGTTCAATTTCTGCTCCATTCTGTGGACAATCTCCTTCAGTTTGCAAAACACTTGCCGATAGAGAGGTTCATAAGATGCCGCAACAAGAACGTAAATCGCCGGACTCATCTGCTGATGAGACGGACCAATACTGCTGTGAATGACCAGTACTTGGCGTTGCAGACCCGTCTTGGCGGAGAACGTCGAAGCAACTATCCAGAACTTGGAATTCATGAGATTCTTAATATCGTCGAGTGTGGCAAATATGAACGCTGAGTGGCTATCCGCGCGCACTTGGGCCTGATAGAACTGAGACCCATCGATGGCCCGTATGAGATCAAACGGCACATCTATCGAATCCAGGGCAATCGTCTCGGATGCGTGTTCCTCGTTTCTTGCACGTTTGATAATCTTCCGCTGAGCGTTCATACTGAGCCTTCTTTGGTCGGGTGAAAGTGCCGTTACGTCATAAACCTGTCGAATGATGTCCGAAGGTTTGGCGCCATCTGTGGCCGCAGCTTCTTTGAGCATATTCCTTTGCTTGATTTCCTGAATCAACGTGAGATCTGGAGAATGGGTGTGGACTCCTTTGTAGGACAGTAGTTCATGTTTGTTATCGAAAAAATCGGTCGTCACCCGAGCCGGACATTTGGGCAGAGGAAGTTGTCCTTCGGGCTTTCGACTACGTCCCTTACACTCCCAGTAGCACCTGTTGCCTCTCTGAAATAAGAAAAAACATCAATTCATCGCTTGCCCAACTTAACGCAAATCACCTCTAAGCCTCACCTGAGAATTCCTGTAGAACACATACCCGTCCAGCGCTAGCAGATCTTTTCCCCTGGAAGTTTTTAGAATTTCAACTTCTTTCGAGTTGTGCGCACCGAACTCACCAACAGCACCACCTTCACCATCAATTTCATCACTCTGGCAAGGAAAGAACAGAAAAATAAGCACACGATTGGTTCCTTGCGGTGAATTGTGTTCGCCAGCTCTTATGAGGCTGGGATATTTGTGACTAAACATACGACAGAAAAGCATATACGGTTCAAGTTGAGAATAAGAAATGCGCGGTATAATGCTATCGAAGTAGCGATCTAATTCACAGATTTAAGGAGAGGTTTTCTTTCGAACCTCACATTTAATTAGGTATTTTCAGCTTTGAAGTAATTGCCTTGAACTCAAACAAAATATTCCGACAGTTTGATGTCAGTTCATAGCCCTTTTGGTGTAATTTCAAACGATGTGCTAATATGTTGAGGGACGATTCAAATATGACGTCCATCGTTTATCGGGATTTCTAGACCCCCCCCCCTCCTTCCCCTCTGACACCTTATACACGTACTGTCACACTTTCATAGACCTCCCCGTCCCGCTCCCCTAACTGATGGACGTCATATTTGAATGACCCCTGATATGAAAATCTATGGCGATTCGTTGGTAAGAATATATTACAAACATGAATCTGAAAAGGCTTTATCCTTAAATTCCGTAACACTTTACCGGATTATTTCTAGTTCCTGTCAGTAGAGAATATAGCTAAAGAAAAAAAATGCCCGTATGAACAGAACAGCAAGTCAGACACATTTTAAACTCCAAGAGATTCTGGACCGTACCGAGAATCAAAGCTAAACATCATCAGCAATCCCATAACTATGATCGATTATTCAAGAAAAAAGCGTTTTTGTTAAAAGTACAATGTAGCAAATAGCCAAAATTACAATACTGATTCCTGAAAGTGGCCAGAGGAATTTGGGAATATTTCTGTGGCCAACGTTATTCCGGTTGATCACATTGTCAGAACGGGTTAAATAGAACTATTTGTTGGGACCTGATTTATTCGCAATGATAATCATTTCAGTTTTCATAAATCATTAAGATCTGATATTAAACATTATAAATGAAGAGTTTTGGACCATTTAAAATGTACTTTATGTGGTCAATCGGACTTAATACTTTGAAGAACCGACTATAGGTTCGTTGGATATTAAACCTATAAATTCTAGAATAAAAATCTATAAATTCCCGAAAAGTAGAGATCAAACATAATAGTTCATCAAAATGCATTCCCATAAGCTTTGCACAGATGTTTAGATAAAAATTGATCAATTCCGGAAACTATCTGTGACTTTTGCTTACATCTAGGGGCGCCTGACTTGACACCGGAATAACTCCGACCACATGAACACTCCCGAGTTCCTTTGGCTATTTTTAGAAACTAGATATGTGTACGAGTAAACTGACAAAAAATAATTTAAACTCGTTAAGAATTCGCTGAGTCATGAAGAATTTCAATAGTTTCCTGATTCCTCTGTCGACGATTCCAATAGTTCCCTGGTATTTATTCAAAACGTAGGATGGCTAGTTAGCCGTAAACTACGAATAATAATTAAACAAGTATTTATCGAGCAACGGACTCATGTTCTGTAACCGGTCGTTTGAGAACGTCGCGACCCATTGGAAGCCCACACAATAAAAATCTCGGCCAGAACGTCGTTGGCGAGTGTGGTGTGTGTTAAGTATTCCCGGTTCGGTAAATCCGCAGAAACCCCAACGGATTCTGATTGAACTACCACGAGCAAACTGTTCAGTACTGCAAATGTATGTGACACCAATGTGTATAAAAAGGAAGCCGAAATAAACCAAATAGTCAGTTCTTAACAGAAATCCTAAAAGTTAATTTATTTCTTACTAGTGGTCCCGGCAAACTTCGTCTTGCCATCAAGTAGGCTGTTGAAAAACGCCATGCAAGTCCCGTGTAGAAAATGACAGGTTAGTGCGCTTCCGTTTTCCCCGCTATCCCGAAGAATTCCCTAAACTTTTTTTTCGCACAAACACGTCGGAGCTCTGGACGAATTCAACAGTGAAAGAATCACGTAAGTCCAATCACCCGTTTTCAAGCCATTTCGTGACATACAAACACCATTCCATTTTTATTTATATAGATAATAAGAAACGTCTTGAAATATTTAATAAAGTTCTTGTTCACAGAACGGAACAGTGGCGACGAGATAAAATTAATTACAACCTTGTGCAGTGTTAGTGATCGGATATATTGCTGTGTGCGTTTGAAATGCAAATATCAAATGCGGGAACACCTGGGAGGGAGGCACCGATACTACACACGAAATATAAGACAACGTTATTTTGAACTGCAAGATAACTCCAGCTTGCCAACAACAATCAAGGCAGGCTTCGAGAAAATCGGTAGTTTCGTTTTGTTGTGCACCTTCGACCTTTCCTGACAAACATGAAAAAAGGGCCACAGTTTTCTATGCACTAAATATTCATTTTCATTGGAAAAAGTAGAACGAGCCGTTTTTCAATGCTTTATGTTCAATCAGATTAAATGGTGCTCACGTGACATTACTTGCGTTATGTGCATGAATTGATTTTAATTCGATTTTTATCACTTTTGAAGAAATACGAAAATGTGTTTTAATCAGTTACGCGCTTTTTTCATGTTAGTCCAATGTTTGAGATCTGGGCTCACAGTGACAGTTCGTGACAGCGGAATCTCGGCTCACTATGACGTACAGAAATTTTGTATTGGTTTCTCCCTCCCAGGGGAACACCAAACGCGGTAAGATTTTCCACAAGAAATGCGATGTCAAAGATATATTTTTCTTGCTAGGTCGGCGGTGATTTAGAATATCGTTGCTAGGTGTCCTTTGATTGTTTTGTGTTACCGCATTTGGAGGATGTTTAGTCAAGCTTTGCAGCTTAAATGCAAACAGCAATATCATAAGTGATCAAGCCACCGGCTGCTTTGTTCTACACTGTAGTGCTACAGCGGGCGGAACAGAAAACTTTTGTTTCCAGCGCCGGCTGTGATTTGCAAAAGCCAGACCTAGCGTAGGCAATTGAATGCTGAAACGTAGTAGTTCGTAAATTACGGTTCGAATTAACAGAAAACATATTCGAAGCGGTAAGTGAAATTAGCAAATTTACAAGACCGTGTGCGAGGAATACTTAGTGAATCATTAAAACAGTGAGCAGTGAAAGGCGCGCAAAAGCTGATAACTCAATTGCTGTGAGTGGAAGAATAAGAGCTCAGTAACCCAGGACGAGATCATTGAGTGGGTATATCCAGAGAAAACCGTAAGTGCATTTTATCTATTTTTTGTCTCTTTCTCGAAGCTCTCTCAGAAAATGTCTGCTATGGGAACGCTGGACCACTATGTGGCAGGTACTCCTTTCACTAATTACGTTGAGCGACTGGAGAGCCTTAGCCGGTTTAACAAATGGGACGAAGAGAATAAGAAATGTATTCTAATTGCTCTGTCTGGTTCGGTTGTATACGAGGAATTAAAGTTAATGTTTCCTGGCGTCGAACTTTGAACGTTGAAATACGATGACATGATTAAAAAGTTGAAAGAACGTTTCAGAAAAAGTTTTTGATGGATGAGGAATTGAGTTTAGCAGCGGTCGAGAAGAAGATTATCAGTAGCGAAGTAGCAGGAAACCAAGCAAATTCTATTTTCGGGCCGGAGAGACGTGAATCATCTGAGATTAGCTCAATTAAGAACCGGTTAGGGAGAAAAGAGTATGATGGAAACCCCAGGGAATACGAGCGAGAACCCAGAGATTATGGGAGAAGATCCAGAGAGTTTTACAGGCAACCTAGAGATCATAGCCGAAGCACTGGTGAGAGAAAACATGTGAGCTTTCGTGAGAGGTCTACTTCAAATAACAGGGACGTGAATCCATATGCAAATGCAGTCTGTAACTACTGTAAAAAGAAGGGCCACTTAAGACGACAATGTTATTCTTATCGTAACAGAAATTCAGTTAGGTTTGTTGGACAAGGTTCAAAAACTGAAACATCATATAGCTTCAAACGCGACAAAGAAAATAGCTCATCTGAAGTTGAATCTGATGGTATGGAATGCATGCTGATAACCGCTGTAAACAAAATTAGTGAGCCCTGCATGGTGGAGGTTGTTGTAGAAGGAAACAAAATGCGTATGGAAATCGATTCGGGAGCGGCAGTATCTGTAATAAGCGATATCGATTACTTGGAGTTCTTTGGGACAGTTCCTATTGCATGGTGGCCAGTGAAAAGTCAATTTCAAATTCCCGGTTTTCTCCCGGTTTTTTAAAATATTCCCGGTTTGATGATATGCTAAGAAACACTATTGCAATTTTTTTACCATTTAAAAAGACTTTTAAGTACGAGTTTTTTGGTCATAAACCAAAGCATTTCTATTAGGGGTTGACGAAAATCAGATATTTTGCTGGGCATTTAAATTTCCTGGGCTTATAATGATTCTGCTAAATTCCAGTTTGATATAATAGATCCGGCAGAAATAATGACAAACCTTTTTTTTAATGTCAATCTTCAAGCGTCGCGACTAATATTTCAATAGCGCGCTGTGTTCATAAACATCGTAAGAATGCAGCGCCAAATTTAAAAACTGATTTCGAAAAACGGCAACTTGAGGTGCGTCGCGAGTCTCACTGGTGCGATCCGGATGGGTGGTGACGCGAAAATATATGAAACGATATTTTACGACGATCACTTTAAGTAATCGTGGAATTTGTTAAAAAAAAAGTTCAGTGTTAAAAAAGTTTGACCCTTTTTTATATGATGGGATCGAGTCAATCTTTGAATGAATTATAATTTAAATTTCAAACGGTCACAGATTTGGTAGACATAAAAATGAATTTATCAATTGTTCAACATTTCGTTCCATGCTCATTAGCATAGAATTTATTGTTATGTTTGATCCCCACAAATCTGGAACATTTTCTCAGGGCAATTATTTCTGATAAAAAATAACAGTCATAATTCTGAAATGAATTAGAATTTTACCAAGTTGAGCAAGCCATTTTAAAGTCAGTAAGCATCGAAGCGTCCTGTATTTTGCCTAGCTTCGCTACTCTACCTTTTTCCAGTAGAGAAGCTAGGCAAAATACAGGACGCTTTGATGCTTAGTGACTTTAAAATGGCTAGCTCAACTTTCACCACCTAATTAAATTTAAATCTTGTCGCTCCCTTGCGACGCCTATCCACCTATTCATTTCCATCATTTGCTCCTATAGACTCCCTTTAGCTTTGAGTCGCATGACTGCTACAGCCATGAAACAAAAAAAATATATCAATACAGAGTCAAAATTAGAACGAATGTGAAGACTAATACATTCTCAGTAAAATCGGTTTAAAGTTTGCGGGTTTAATTTTAATTCTATATTATGTTTCCGATCGATTTAATCGCATGATGCATTTTTGTAGGATCCATTACAATATTATTTTTGTAGCAAAACATTTAAATTATTTAAATATTATGAATAACATGTTAAAATAAATAAAAATCTATCATGCGCCATTCAACAAAATTTAGAGCTGTTGCGCCCCTCGGTTGTTCGTCTTCTTCAGTTTGACAACAGCGATTGCGCCTTTTGACCTCGTCCTTCTGGTTTGACTATCATCAACTTCGCCGTTCTGCTACGCTCTCTCGCACGAACCTTTATCACTAACGCCCTTCTGCACACTCAGTTTGAAATGCGCCCTGCTGCCACACTCAAGCTCAAATGCGCCCGGTTACCGCAGAGGGGGAAGATGGGCGAAATTGACGTCAGAGTTTGAATCGAAAGAGAATATCAAATGCGCCTTTATGTTTTTGTTACTTATTTCGTGAAAAACGTTATTATTAAGGAACAGATGTGCATTATATGATTGAAATTTATCAAACAAACTGTTAGGTGAATAAAACTCAATTTGTTTACATTTGTCAGTTAGGCCGTTAATCTGGTACTGTATTGATATAAAGAATATGTTCCTGACTTTATTGATTTATTCGAATTCGGAGGCTTTTGTAAATATCCACTAAAGTTTAGATCGTGCTGGTTAAAACATTACTTGGTATGCACAATTTTCCCGGTGCTAATTGAAATTCCCGTATATTTCCCGGTTTTCTCCCGGTGATTCGAAATTCCCGGCTTTTTCCCGGTTTTCCCGATTTCCCGGTGCGCTGGTCACCCTGCTATTGACGCCTGTAATAGACAATTAGCTGTTGTAAACGGTGATAGTTTATATATTGTGGGAGAGATCAAAGTTAGGGTTGTCTTGAATGGAACAAAGAGCTATCAAAAGTTGATCATCTTAGAATGTGAAAAGAATTTTACGCCCCTTGTCGGTCGTACCTGGCTTGATTTCTACTATCCTGAATGGAGATCAGGCTTTATGCAGAAAGCTAGTTAGCCGTAAACTACGAATAATAATTAAACAAGTATTTATCGAGCAACGGACTCATGTTCTGTAACCGGTCGTTTGAGAACGTCACGACCCATTGGAAGCCCACACAATAAAAATCTCGGCCAGCACGTCGTTGGCGAGTGTGGTGTGGTATTTCAAAACCTAAAAAATAATGCGCTCTCGGGCTAGGCATTGGATATAATTAAAAAGCGTTGTGTTTAGATGCGCATCTAATTCTTCCGAACGAGGTGTGCTTTGCGAAAGGTGATTATTGAGTTGAAATCGCAGGGTGTTTGGACAAGTTGTTTAGTAGCTCAAGGTTTGTCAGTATTTTGGCTATGAAATTTGAAGTTTTACCATTTGATAGCAAAACTGTATTCGGCGAAGTTATTCAGTAGTTTAGAGGCAATCTCTATTTGAGCTAAAAGACTCGAGAAAAAATTAGACACTTTGTTTTGGGTGTAACTATAAGGCGATACTTGAGGAATAACCAGAACTTTTCCACCCGGGACGTGGCCAATACAACGAAGTGGTTTGTCCAGCAGAGCATGACGCGGGCTGAGGTACGTGTTTTTACGGGTAGATTTATCCAGAGGAATGCTTGCAGAAGCACTTGCTGCCCTTCCTCCGCTCTCACCGTGGTTCCACGCTGTTCTGGCCGGATCTCGCTTCGTGCCATTACGCCAAGCCTGGTACGAAGCGAAGGGCGTTAATGTGGTCCCGAAGGAGGCGAACCCGCCAAATACACCAGAACTTTGTCCGATCGAAAAGTTTTGGGCGAAGATGAAGAAAAGCGAAAAAAAAACATTCAAACCCGATGAAGCCTTTGAAGAAAACTTGGAGAAATTGTGTAAGAAAGATGGACAAAGCCCGGCACAAGATCGCATGAGCCGTGTTAAGAGAAATGTAAGAGCATTCTGTTTGGAAGAGGAAATTCAATAAATAAATTATGCCAAAACATAGCTAATATAATGTTATTTAATCCCTGAAAATTTGAGTATCCGTTTTAAAATGAATTTTTGGTGATCGTTTTTGTGTGTCTCATTTTTTTCCGAGTTCAGTCTTTATTCTTTATTCTTCAGTAAAACCGACCACTGTTGATGGGGTATTATATACCCCTAATTTATAACAAATACCAGGGATTGAATCCTGAGAAAATTGAGAGAATCTCTCACGTATCGCTCTCTGTAACTATCATAACATGCTGCACATTATGAGAGACTGTTTATCGTATACTGCTACAAGTTTGATCAGATTGGGGGGATAGAAGTGCATGATAAAACCCCTCTAAACATGCTCCAAGCCTGGGGGAAACTGTTGTTATTGGAAGTTCGTGGATTGTTTATCGTGCCAGTAAAGAAAAATACCTATCCCCAACGGTAAACAAGCGAGAAAAAGGGATTTTATCATCGCTCTCTCGTTGGGGCTCTCGCTCGCTGCTTCCATTTATCAGACTTGTTACACCCTGAGACGAGACTCGCGAAGACGGTCTTCTTTTTCTATGATTGCTGAGTTTTTTTCTTATTCCACTTTGTGCATACCAATTATGCGCATGCGCATACCAATTATGCGCATGCTGTTCAAATCCTCACATGAACCTCTCAGCAAAAAATGATTAAGTTTGCATCACATCGAATCATAAATAGCCATTTGAGTAAAATTTCTTGCCAGCAAACGTAGCAGACATTAGAAATAATTAATCTTCTGCTTAGATTTATCAGCAACTTTGGAAAAAACTGCTCCGCCGACTGAGGTTTTTAATAACAGTTTACTTTGAACACAATACTTTTCACTTTTTCAGCCATAAAAACGGTGGGCTGCATTTGACGTTTCGTGAGAGGGGAATCTGGGCTGCATATGACGTTGATATTTTTCCTCTTCGCGAGTCTCTCTCAGGTTACACCTTGCGATACAATGACGATCGTGGACCGCAACAGATGGGATGTTTTTCTTTGCTTGCTTTGATCGTGCTTCATTCTCAAATGAGAGCGAATTCTGCAACGCCTGACAAATACAATGTCTAAGCTATTTTTAAAGTTGTAACTTGTACTTTGTACAAGTTAAAGTTGTAACTTGTAAGTTGTACTTTGTACATTACTATTCAAGTAAACCGAGCCAAATCCGCATATTTTTCCAAAATATGGATGTCTTAAGATAAGTATTATACTATTATTATATATCTAAGTTTTTTGAATTAATGAACCCTAAAATGATTCGATGTCCACGTTAAAAAATGTAGAATTCATAAAACATTATATTTTTTAGAATCACTGGGAACTGATATATCTTCCGCAAAATTGTGTATGAAAATCGTGGAGGTCGCTTTTACCCCGCGGGTGGGCGGTTTTACCCCGTCGCTAAAAATAATCGTAATAAGAAATCACTTTTTCAAGCTTCAAGAAATAAATATTTTTTTTTTCAAATACAAGACCTGTGATATTTTTTATTGTGCGTAAGGCTTCAGAAAACGACATGCTGTGTCGAAAAAGGATTCTTGATTTTTACATATGAATTAAATTGCTTAGGCGGGTGGTCTTACCCCGCCTTCCCCTACTTTCAATAAAAATGACCTCAGAATGTGTGTGTCTGAACTGCCATTTTTGAAACGGGTCGGTGGCATTACAGTAGAGCTTCCATCGCCTGGCCTGAAGTTGTCTGCATCTATATAGATATCGAAGGATATCAATAAAATATGCACACAAATTTCCTCAATATAAGCACTGCCGGGCCTGCGGGCCCAAATAGCCGTAGCGGTAAACGCGCAGCTATTCAGCAAGACCAAGCTGAGGGTCGTGGGTTCGAATCCCACCGGTCGAGGATCTTTTCGGGTTGGAAATTATCTCGAAAAAAAAACATACATACAACACCATAACAATATTTAAGTTTCGTGACCTTTACTGGGAACCCCAGTCGGACGATCGGTACCGGATTTATACGGAGTTCCGTGGGGTCTGTCCGAAGGTCATTTGAGACATTTCCATAAATAATTCCTATTTTGTACGAATCATACAAAACTACAGTGTTAGTTACTGAATCAAAAATCATAAACATATTCCGAGTCTTTCAACACGTTTGGAACCATTCTGGCAGGTTTCGGATTTCCTGGAATCTGTTCCTGGGGCATCAGTTGAGAACCAAAATTTGATCAGCGCAAACCATATCATACAACACATCATTCTTCATGGTTTAACAACAGAAATATAAGTCAATGTATATTGACTAATTGTATGCAACATAAGGACTACAATTACTTCCGGAATATCCTAGAGCCAATGACTGGACCCTGGAAAAGGACATCCATCCGATGATTTCAAGCCATACCTTGCGACACATCTAACTTCAAGATTTTTCGCCAGGAGTGTAAAATGATGCATATTGAGTAATTTCTTGCAATCTAGGATCATTTAAAAGGAGGGTGGGACATTTAGCATAAAGACGTTTTGCATAAGGACGTCTGGCATAATGGACATTTGGCATAATGAGAATTATCTGCCTTGTTCTTGTATGGAACTGCTTTATTCTAAACGTCCGTACGTATACGAAACGTCCTTATGTAAAGCGTCTTATGTGGAATGGCCCACCTCCATTTAAACGTACTTTCGGAAAGTTCTGGAGCCGATTCAGGGACTCTGGATCAGATGATTACAAACTCTCTCATGCGATACACCAATCTTCAAGTTTTTTCGCTTGTAGTATAATACGATGCATTCTGAATAATTTCTTGCAGCATAGGGTCAATTACATCCCGGAAGTACATGTAAATAATTCCATATTGCAAGAAATTGTTCATTGTTTATCATATTATAATTCCAGTGAAAAAAAAAAACTTGGAGATTGATGTGTCGCTTGATAGGGTTTGTAATCATCTGATTGATGGCCTTCTCCAGCGTCCCGGAATCGGCTCCAGAACATCCCGGAAGTACTTTACAATCATCGGATAGATGACCTTTCTCAGGGTCCAGAAATCGGCTTGATAAGTATTTAAGACTAGAAAGATATTAAAAAATGTGATACATTGTTCATGTTATTCAAAAGACTAAAACGTCTGTGAAAAATAAGCCAACAAAATTGGATTCATTGTACTAAGTTGAATTTCAAGTTTTCGAATCCCGTTTTTAATTGAAAAACAAAAGTTTCTGAGTATTGCGTCTCCAAACGCCACAAAATATATAAAATTTTAAGGTAAAACCTGACGAAAAAATCTGTGTTATTTTTCATAAGGGCTTATCTGCATTCATCGATTTCTCTTCATCGTTGCTCTCTTTGCGTATTGCAGAAGATATTTTATTTACAACAAATCTTATATTTGTAAAATTGGATTCCCCGCTAAATATACCAATATTGTTCGAAACTCGGCATTGAACCGAACGTTGTTTTGTGATTCCAAAGCATAGAATGTACCGTTTGCAGTGATACTTCTTGGCTCCAAGATATCTCCGTGTTGCATCAACTCCGCAAGGCAACTCCGCTGCTTGTTCGGACGGGTCACTCAAGCGTTCTTTTAAAGTGTGAGTAGGCGTGAGCTTCTATCAAGAGAGAAAGAGTAACAGAAAATATCCTCTCACTCCAATCGTTTGAGGATTCGTGTTGTGAATTTTTAGTCCAATTATAGCTCTTCAGAAAAACCTCGAACTCGCCTCATTTTTGCATCGCAGAGGAGTTTCTGTGAAGCCTGCTGATGAGTATTAAATCATATTGTAGAAACTTTTCCATGGTAGCCGTCTGATTCAGTTCCTCTAGATTCTATAGTCTGGAAAATCAATTGAGCTCTGGAGCTATCATGGGAAAGAGGCAGGCTGTGAGTCGCTCTCACCGCGAGCGACATAACATTTTGTAACGCTTCACAAAGTAATTTCTGTGAATAAGGAGTATGACTATAGAAGAGAATGCTTGCCAGAACATGACATACAACAACAAGCACTAAATTCGCTAACGTTGCCGCAAGACTAGGGAAGCCTTCTCTGTTGAAGATGATTTATTAAATTAACTTCATTAGTGATCCATTGTTTGTACTCTAAAGTGTTTCATCGCATTCATCCAAGTATATGGATCATTTTCAGCGATTTACAAGACAATCCGGCCAGGTTAGCGAAGCGCTGTAATTTCAGAGATTGTTTAAATTCGATCGAATATTTCAAAAATTAAAAAAAAAAGAACAATCTAAGATTTTACTCTGCGACTTACGCAAGTCATGACCTTCAATTTGAGAAACTATGAGCTAGCTATGGAAGTTTCAAAAGGGACGTAATTCTAGAAAAAAGTAGATGACCAAATCCGGGTTGGTTGCAAATACGGTACAAGTTGCTGAAATTCGGGACTTTTGAGTAACTCGGATTCGAAAACACAACATGTGTGTTTTTTTGATCTAATCGATTGATTAAAATTGTTTCATTTATACGATTACAATTAATGTAAAACAAAATAGGAATTGTCTAATGCTCGTCTTTCTGTTAATACAATTTTCCAGCCGATGACTTCCGAACTATAAATTAAATATAAGGTAGCACCCTTCAAGATTCGTATCAGGCTTGTCTTTCATTGTCATGTGATTCCAACAGCGTCCATTCGTATTGTCCTATAACCGGTGGTAGCTTTTCACCGCGAGACCTCGAAACGCTTTGCATACAACCTGAGAGTAGTTTGTGGAATGTTGAAAGTAGAGGCTGCTGTCGAAAGACCCATGCCCCCTTGGATCGCCATTAACGCTTTGATCATCTGTTCCGAAGTCCAATTCGTCGAACTTCTAATAATGCTTTTTAAGTAACAACTCCTGGGACGTGTTATTCCACACCGTTTGGCGCGGTTATAGAGTGTTCCCATAGGAATACCGAACACAGCAGCTGCACAAGGGTACTTCATACCTTTCTGTACAGCTTTCGGTCCAGCCCTTATGTCTGGGGCGTTCGACTGTGGCATCCTGAGCAGATTTGGCTTGGTGTGCACTCGTGTCCGTCGAGATGTAAGTTGCTGGTGGTTCTGGGTTTATTCCGTACTGATTTATCACATCCCGTAGTGGAGTACTGGAGCTGGAGGCCGTTTTTCGATCAATCTTTTCCGCTTGAATTGCGTTGTTCATCTGTTGTTCGGTCCAATTTCGGTATCGATGCCAAACGTTACTCTTTCTCTCTTGAGTTGTGCTATCAGGTGCTTCGAATTTTGTTACGGTCTGCTCCGGCGACATCTGGCAACAGAAAACCTTTATTTAGTTCTTCAGCTGAAGCATATTGTGGGCCAATCCGAAAAAGAAAATCATGGTCGTAGTGTACCGCGTTATGATTATTGAAGAATGTGTGTTTTTTAGTTGTTAGAAAACTAGTTGACCTGGCAAACGATGTATTGTCACGCAGTCACTAGGCACAGAGGCTAATATAGTTGTAGTGGGAAACGCACAGCTATCCAGTAAGATTATGCTGGGGGTCGTGGATTCGAATTTCGCCAGAAGAGGGTCTTTTCGGATTGGAAACATTCCAAGAAAGGATAGAAGCTTGTTGATTGTTGTGGAAGTGATGTGGCAAACAGTTTCAACACTAAACAAATCGCACTCGCTCTGCGCGCGTGTGTAGGATACATAAGATGGGTTGTGGAAAGGGTCTGCGTGATCTGTTGGGATTTGAGTTCGAAACTTGTAACCTTCTGAGTAAATGTGGCTCGATACCTTAGTTGGTAAAACACTAAACTACCATACAAGAGTCTTGGGTTCGAATCCCACCTAAGCACGTGGATTTTTTTCACTGTTTCACACTTTATCTATCATGACCACGCGCAATAAGTTAATTATTTTATACGTTCTAGGTTTATGTTATTATTACATGACAGTCTAAAAAGTAATTAACGATAGGTATCAAAACTAAATTTCAAAATGTTAAGTAAAATTATTCCTTTATTTTTAACATATAGATGCAAAGTTCTGCGAGTTGCACCAAACTTAGCCGTTATCACATTTGGTATAGAAGTAAATAAAAAATGACGAGTGGCTTTCCGCCTAAACATAGTATGAGATTCTTAGTCCACAAGAGCAGTACTCTTCATCGCCTCGATCCATTATTCATTCCTTTCTCGATCAGAGTGAGAAATACCACGAACAACAGACGCTTCTCCCTATCTCAGGCCACAACGTTTCGCGCGATCAATGATAGCTCCCAGAGGGATGTTGTAGATTGCCGCTACCTCCGACGAACTCATACCATTCCGGATGGCCTCCAGAGCGTTGGCCATTTGCTCTTCGGTCCAGTTTTTCACGTTTGGACATTGTATTCCATACTGTTTCGTACGGCGCTGGAGAGTTGCGCGTGAAATACCGTACGTAGCCGCCGCAATCCGAAAAGACATCCCATGCTGAATCGCTTTCAAAGCCTCGGCCATTTGTTCATCAGACCAGCTGGGAATCCCGCGATGCCGTCGGCTTTCCTCACAATGTGTTGCATAGGGCTGCAGAGTTCTGGTCGGAATGGTGAACATGGCGGCCACATCGTCTAAGCTGGTGTTAGTCTGGACGGCATCCATGGCTTCTTTCGGTTCCTTTTTTGGCCAGATCTTACTTATCTGCAGATGTGTGGCAGATTTGCAGGTCTCCGTTGGCTGCGTACTGGAGGCAGGAGTCACATACACAGTTGCTTTCCGTTTGGAAGCAAGTTTTGGCGGGATCTGGCAATGAGAAAACATGATTTAGTTCAACTGCCTCTGCCATTGTTTAAATAGGTACATCAAACTTCCGCTATTTTTTTGAAATGATGATGCTTTTTATAACCGATACATCGTCAGTAAACTTATTATGCGGAATGTTAAGGTCAGTTGAAATCTAAATCTGTTATCTCATTGTCTTAAATCATATAGTAATGTAGGATTTACGGGTCTGTGTAAATAAGAATAGGGGTGATAATTCTATTCATGCCAAACGACCGGTATGCCAAATGATCTTATGTTAAACGACCATTATGCAAAAGGCCCGCTCCCCTGTATTACTTAGATTCATCATAGTATATATTAGATTTAAGGAATACTTATCTGAAATAGGAATAGCTCGGATGACAATGGAAAATGGGTGACTCACGATTTCAAATGTAAAGTAGCAGAACATGTATTTACAGGCTGGTTGAAAATTTGTATATGTGAAAACTGATACCCACGGCACTACTCAACAGAGATCAAGGCAACAACCATACATTGGAGAATTGGTTCTCATTTGATTGTTAAGCATGATCAAAGCTAGCGAAGAAAAACATCCCATCTAGTATCGGTCCATGATCGGCAATATATCGCAAGTTGTAACAAGTATGATAAATAAAAGCAGCGAACAAGAACCTCGAAGAGAGAGCGATGATAAAATCATTTTGTCTCTTATTCACCATTACGGGTAGGTGTTTCATTTTACTGGCACGATAAACAATCCCCAAACATCCTATATCAAGAGTGAGCGGCGTCGGTGTGTAGTGGTAAGCGTTATTGCTACTCACCCCAGTCGGTCGGGAACCACTTCCCGTCGACGCCGTCGGGATTTTCTGGCAACAAAATGGATCCGTTTTTGACAACTTTTTCTGGCAACATTTTTGAATACCATTAATTTTTTTAATATGTTGGTAATATTATCGTATCTGTTGCTTTATTCATTTGAATAGCAGGTAACTACAAATCGGTTACATTCAAGAGCTCCATTTTCGATAATATTCCCCCAAATCTCACCAAATACAAAGGGCTTCCGTACTTGCTTATTTACTTCGGGATGGTCATTGGTCATGCATTTGTATGTGGGGACGGACCTGGTGTAGTGGTTAGAACACACGCCTCTCACGCCGAGGACCTGGGATCGAATCCCATCCCCGAGATAGTCACTAAAAATTCAGTGACGACTTCCTTCGGAAGGGAAGTAAACCCGTTGGTCCCGAGGTGAACTAGCCCAGGGTTAAAAATCTCGTTAATAAAGATAGAAAAAAAAAATGCATTTGTAACATTTCATGAGGCCATTAATCTTTACCAGTATCTCAATCTTTTCTTAAGCACTCATACTGAGTGACCAGCCCACTTGAGTCTGCCAGTAGGTGATAAATATAAAAAAACACTTTTCTTCAGATTTGGAAAAGCTTGTTTGAACAAAGCACAAGCACTGACATAAGAACAACAGAAAGTCTCACACAGAGTTACAATTATAAATTTCGTATCACCTTTTTAGCTCACTGTTCTTATTATTATTAGTTACATACATTGCGTATGTAAAAACATACTGCAGTAATACATACAAATACAGCAAAATCTCGTGTATCATAAGTTTTAGGCAATTTCATTGAATAAATTGCGTTATTCTAGTAAATTGCAGAGCTGTCAACACATAATGCATAAAAAGAGTGCATATTTGACTATATTTTATATTATTTTTTAAGAATTTAACCTCCACCCTGACAAATGCAAACATAGTCCAAACTAATGTTTGTTCTCAATAATATAATTGAAGTGTGCGATTTTTTTTCTGTGGTATTAGTGTGTATATTGATCTTTCTGCGTCAAGTATTTAGAGCTACGTTCCCTCTCTGTTAGAGAATCTGAATGACGTTAGATTTGTGAAGAGTCGATCGAGAATTCTATACAAGATTTTAAATCAAGGATACGAGTCTATGGGTCTATGGGTCTATGAGTTTCCTAACTGTACCTTGGAGAATCCTTAGGAAATTCTTGGTTTTTAAGGGAATTCATAGACATTTCAACGGATTCTTAGAGATGTCTGCAGATTCCTAGCGGACACTTGCGCGGGTTTTTGCGAGATCCTGAGAATGTATATTTGGTTATTGGGGATTATGTCCAAAACCTGGAGATTCCTAATAAACTCCTAGAATTTTTAGGGTGTCCTATAAATTCCTAGCGGGATAATGTGGATTTCTAGGGATATTTTGAGTATTTATGGCAAAATCTAGGGGACTTTGAAAAGGTTTCCAGAAGAATTTGAGGAGTGCTAGTGGTAGCCTAAAAAAAAACATTTGAAAATTTTCATCGAAAACTTGACTATTTTCAGCAATATTGCAGCGAAATCTCAAAATGTTAATTTCTAGCAAAATCCTTAGCGAGATCCAGAGAATTCTAGACGAGATCCTACGGATTCCTAGCAAGATGCTTCAGAGCGCTAGCGTTTGTAGCCGACACTGGCCGATCCGGGGAGAAATCCTGCGGCTTATGCGCCACTCGTTTGGAGACCGCAAGACAAGGTCAAAGTTTGCCCGGTTGAGACTCGTCAGGGCGAGTCCGTTTAGAATCCCCGAATAAGTTGAGGATCGAACCAGCGAGCCTGCACAAGAACTAAGAGATCTACCCTACGCAACAACATATTCTGTCACACTTCAAGTTATTCCTTCAAAGAACGTAGTAAGACTACACTTATACAATAGTGCAACATTGTCGCATACTACTGTCTCATCACTCGCGGTTCCACTACTGTCCGCTAGAGGCGCGACCAATGTAGAAGAGGATACGCAAGACGCCAGTCAAATTACGCCACGCAAACAACATTCTATTCACACACGGGACAACATTTCTGTACTCTACAAAGTAATTCTCAGGACTATTTAATAACTACAAACTCAGATTATTCATCAACGAAAACAAGTGAATATATTAACGGAATATCTGGAACAATATTTTATTTAACAAACATGATTATTTTAATCAGAGTTGCTCAATAAGCTAATATTTTCAAAGCTAAACGACATCTGGTGGCTAGTAGGAGAACCGTCATAAAAGAGGTTGGGTTGAGAACGCACTGTGTGCAGCACACGAAGTAGCACACAATTTACACTTTTTCTCGGAATAGTTATTTTGTAGAAGATCAGCGATCATCATCGCGCCAGTTCATGGTACCAAAAAGCTTAAGACTACAAAACGTCAATAACGGATTCTAAACCATTTCTGCGGAAGATTGTACCCACATTTACCAGCTGTAAATTTGATTCATAACCAATCATGTTATGGCGTTTTTGATACAGTAAATTAAGAGTAAAAATTTAAATGACATTAAACTAGATAAATTGAAACATTCAACAGGGATGGTACACAAATTATGTAACGCTAATGTCCACTTCGTCGACCCCCTCCTCTTTGTCACGTATTTTGTTTGAGTCTTTTGAACATTTTGGAAGACTTGTTACGCTTCAAAAGTGCCAAGAATAGGATCCGGCTCCCAAATATTCCAATTATGTATAGGTTTTATTTCAACACTGAAGACTGAGTTTTTCAACACTAAGTCTGAAACGAAAATCTTTTTAATGAGAGATGCAAATGAGTTTGATATTGCTTAGGTGTTGACTGAACCAATTCATAGGATCAAATATGCTGTATTGGAGTGATGCAAATTTTAAAATTTTGGCTCCCCCATGCTTAAACGATTTATATTATGGTAAAAAGCATCCTCTCAAAGTTTGAAATGAATCGGAAGAAATTTGACTGTGCACAGGCCAATTGAAGTTTGTACGGAGATTACTATGGAAAACGCCATCCTTTTGTGTTCAGCCCTCTATCTCTTCGTCATAATATTTTATGGAACAGTAAACACAATCTTCTCATGTGAAATCCTTTCGCTACAACTTTGCCCAAGACCACATTTTGATTGGATGTCAGGATAAATTGCTATGGATCAATGCATGAGTTCACTATTTGACGTTAAAGCGGTGCCGTGTTATTTACGTGACCATAGCAACTAGTGAATTCGGCACCGCTCAAATGTCAATTTAGTGAACTCGTGCATTGGTCCATTCATAACCATAAACTGGGTATGCATTTTGCATGTTTAACCAACTGCCAGGCAGGCAACAGTGGTGCTTCTGGCGGATAGAATAGACCAAAATAATCCAGGCTACTATGTTCTACAGCAAAAAAGCAGTGTTGCTGTGATAGTAATTGCATGATCATCTCAGCATGGTTTAGACTTAATAATAGGTAACAAATTATTTTCCTGTCCCATCATAATGTGGTCTTCGGCAAAGTTGTAGGTAGGAAGATTTCACATGAGAAAAATTTGTTCACTTTTCCATAGATTTTTATTACGAGCAGTTAGAGGACTGAACACAAAAGGTTTGCCTTTTTCATAGTAATTTCCATATAACCTTCAAATGGCGTGTGCACAACCACATTTATTCCAAATCACTTGAAATTTTGTGAGAATGATTTTTATTATAATTGACACCGTTTAAGCATAGGGGAGCAAAAATTTCAAATTTGCATCAGTCTAATGCTGTATCCCGTAGTTTAGGGGCTGTCCATTAATTATGTAAGGGTTTATGGGGGGAGGGGGGGTTTGAGATTTCTTACGCGCCATACAACTTATTTTTAATTTTCATACAAAAAATCTTACCATGGGGGGAGTGGGGGGGGGGGGGGTTTGAAAACCCCGAAAATTGTCTTACGTAATTAATGGGTCGCCCCTTATCTCCACTAGGTAGTCACAAATCGTTATAAATTCCCGTCCCCTTCATTTTTCTTATTGTAGTATATCTTTCCAATTTTTGGTTTGTTTAAAATACCTGGACCCTTGTGATGTTGTTTCCTTCAATAGATCCGTAAGAGCTTTCAAAGCTCGTGTAGCATCCACCCTAGCTCGATTGAATTAAAAGAACAGTTTATCTTCTGACTGCACCTCCGAACAGACGCGCGTTTATTTCTATCGTTTCACCGTATCAAAAGACTCGGCCATAAATCACAAATAACTGTTTAGAACCCAATCTCCCACGAAATCTTACAGCTCACTGACGACTTAACATACTCAGCGAGGTTACGAAACCGAGGTCACGAAGGTATCAATTTGAGAACTATTCGCTAATTTCATAAAATAACTTTCACTATAACAACCATCGTTTTCACCCTTTGATCAGTAGTTAATTGCTTCCATAAGTAAAGCACGCTAAAAAGTATTATTTATGAGTATTAGTGTTCCCAGTGTAATAATCTGCTATTGCTAAATCGCAAGGTCCTTAACAACCACCTTCAAGTGCTTCATGCTTTCTGCTAGCGATTCTCGGTAAAGCATTTCTCATTCATTACCGATGGTAGGGTAAAACAATCAAAACTGTACTCACCTGGCGTCGGATGCGTTGGCTGTACCGTTCCGGATTGGGCACGTTCTTCTTCAACTTATCGTCCTTTTGGCCGAGGCCGGAGCTTTCACCCATTTCCGCTGCATCATCCATTGGGTGCAACATGCCGTGGCCATCACGGTCAGGTGCTGCACCGGTCTCACTAGCTGCTCCTTCGTCGTAATAGTGTCCACCGGTGTTGTGCACCACTGTCATCGCACCTTCCCCGATGGTTCTGGGATTCTGGATCACCCACTGGTTGTCATGGCCAGCGGGAACACTATACTCGTAGTCGTAAATGTCTACCTCTTCTTTGATGGTAGTGGCGACTGCTTCGAAGGAACTTTCTTCCGGTATTTGGGATTGGGAGCGCCGAGGGAGCTGGTGTTGTTGACTTTGCTGTTGTTGCTGCTGCTGATGCTGTTGCTGATCCACGGACTGAGACGGAGTTCTTCCGCCCCAGTATTCGCGAAACTTGGCATCGGAACGGCGACACTGCTTCCGAAACGAGTAAGCCAAACTGAGGGTCATCAAACAGTCCGGACAAATTTGCTGCGGCAAGCCATCCTCAGTCGAAACCTGGAAGAAAAACAGAAATGATAACTTTTCGATCAGTTTTTAATCAATTTAATCAAATTCAATGATAGGTCATATCATATGAGGTCAGCACATGTTCTCCCTTTTTTAGGTTTCTAAACAATCCTGTAAAATTTAAGAATGCTTCTTGACTGGCTAGACTGTTGATCAATATATATTTTATCGAAGAAATAAACCTCTATTAAGATTTTTATTAGAACATATTTAAAATGTGTAAAGGCTGATTACAGCGATTGAAAAGTAGTAGAACTTTAGACATGTCCTGAAAAAAATATCAAACAGAAATCATAAAGATACAAAAAAGAAACCAATTAAGAACGACACAAAAAAAAATAGACTAAACAGGAATTAGGGAATACTCTAAGAGT
Source organism: Aedes aegypti (assembly GCF_002204515.2). Lineage (NCBI taxonomy): Eukaryota > Metazoa > Arthropoda > Insecta > Diptera > Culicidae > Aedes > Aedes aegypti. The sequence goes on from NC_035108.1 coordinate 460,875,402, forward strand.
AATTCTGAAATGATTTTTTTAAGGATTCCTCAGAAAATCTGAGCATATGATTATTATTATCATGAATGAATATAATCGACGCATGATTGGAAAAGGGGCAAGATCATGAAAAACACTAGGAAGAATCTTTCCTTTTCCCCCAAAGGAAAATCGAAATGGTAAAATTTAATTTGTATTTCATAAGATTCAAGACGTCAAATGTGAAGTCTTCTTCAGTGTCAGTTAGTCGTATCCACTGTGGATACGAGTAACTGACACTAAAGAAGACTCCAAGTGGTAGTCCAAACGCGTATCTGTCAAAGATAAGCAAATAGGGCGGAATTAAAAGGTACAAGGTACTACTACTTCGTTTCTTTATTTAAGAAATATGATTTTTCAATGTTTTTTCTAAGACATTTTATTTTCCGTGTACCTAACGGAAAAATAGTTGTACAGTAAATTTTATATTACCAGGTTTTCCTTCTGTTATATTGATTGTTAAAAAAATTAAAATATACACATTTCAGTATAGTTCTATTCAAATTAGAATCAGGCATTTGTAGTTTATGAAATATTATAATTTTTCAAAAATACAGTTTCTAAGTTCATAAAAAACTTCCATGATATGCGTGTTAAGGTCCAACCAGTCTTCCCAACTTTTAGAACTCGGGTTTTTCTTACTAACATTTTTTGGGTTTCGGGTCGGGTTCGGGTTCAAATAGCGAAATATTTTCGGGTTCGGGTAGGGTCCGGATTTGAAGAAATAAAATAAGTCGGGTACGGGTCGGGATCGGGTTTGAAAAATGTGAAACCCGACTATCTCTATAATATAACACAAAACCAGTGCAAATGCGTTCCAAGGAACTATCGAGGTAAACATGAAAACCAATTTTCACTATGGTTCTATAACTCGAAGTCTAGTTACAGAATATCGAGTAAGGGAGTGTTGACTGTCATTTGAAAGAATTCCCACAGTATTTCATTTACAGTTTTCTACATAAATTTCTCCAAGAATGTTCTGAAATTTCATCGTGGTTTTACTCAAGACGTTTATTTTGGAAATACTCAAGAAATTCTTTCAGGAACTTCGAAAATTTCTCCAGTGATTTTTTTATATTTCTTTCAGAAACTAGAGTTATTCAAGATATGTTGTGAAATGTTGGGTAAGAGGTATTAGATAAAATTCAGAAAAAAAATCTCTGAAATTATTGCCAATGCAACTTTACAAGAATTTCTGTTTGGATACAAAGGAATCCAGAGAAAAATCCTTAAACTTTTTCCTATGAAAATCACGTCAGAAACACCTGATTAAAACCTTGTATTATCTTTCTAAAGGAACAATTGAAAGTATCTATAAAAGTTTTCAAAGAACGTTTTGAGGAGTCGTCGAGAGAACTGTAGAAATAATTCCCATATTAAATTCGGATTGTTTCTCGGTCTTCGGAAATATTCTTCATCGTAAAAATACCTATCGAGGTCTGTATTCAGTATTTTTATAGAGGTCAATGGGTGACCTCTGACGATTTTTCTTTGTAAAACTAAGTTTTCCCATAGTAAATCCCATACAAACTTTGAACGGCTGGCGCTAAAATATAGTTTCTCCGATCGAGCTGAAATTTTGCGCAGTTGTTATGGGACTTAAATGCAATCCAAAAAGTGGACTGGAGCGAGAATCTAAATTTTGTCCCACACACGCAGCGAACTGGACTATCGAATTTCATACATTTAGCCTTATGAAAGGGTGGAACGATTATTGCAATACGAACGCTTTATGTATCGTTTTAGCATCACTCCACATCGAGGCGTCGATAGGCGCGTGGTGTACGTTCGGGCCTATCGATCGCAAGGTTCTTGGTTCGATTCCAGGTTGCCGCGAAAACGTTTTTTGTTTTCAAATTCTTGTTTCACAAGGCAAATTTATGAATTTCAATCCGATTTCTTGTGGCGAATTTTCATAAGGGGTTCCTATGTTTATCGATAGTCCATTTGCCTGAGTGCACTATTGAGCATGCAGCGTGCTTAATATGAAGGAAGCGGCAGTAGAGGTCAATGCGATTTCTTCTGGAATTACTTCTGTACTGATTCTATGCGTTCTTCGTACGGGTTCCATACGAGGTGGCAGTATTGCAGAATTGGTCTTACACATGTAATAAACAATAGTTTAACGCCCTAATCCCTTACAATTTTGTTTAAATTCCTAAAAATATTGAAGGTGCGTTACATGTTTTTGACTAAATGCTATTGAAAAATAAAAAGAAGTGGACCTAAATGAGATCCCTGGATTATTGCATCTAGAGGTTACGGAAATGGGCGATAAGTATTTATTTATTTTCAAAGCACACTATTTGTTTCCGATGCGATAAATATGACTGGATCCAACTCCAAGAGTCCTGGCTCCATTCCTACTTTTATTGCAATTTGAAGATTAATAATGGCATGTGTGTAACCTAGTACCTATAAAAGTATTCCAATATGCCGATGAAAAAAAAATTAGCATCTATCGTATCTTTCGGAGGATTCGCTTAAGATTTTGAGTGAACATTATTACTCGTAGTATCCACTGAAGATTTCTTCATTGATGATTGAGAAATTAGAAAAGAATCAACAGTTTATGGAGAAATTATCATGTCCTATCTTCCTACGAACCTGTCATGGATCTAATTAGGAGTTCTTAAAGAAATATCCCAAAGGTCTTGTTCTTTATATGGTAGGACGGGGTAAGATGTGTCACCCAAGTAAGGCATCCCCTTAATTCACTGGGTACGAACCAAATGGATCTCTTTTCTCCATGGCCTATGTAAAATACAAATGAGCTGCAATAAGAAACGGTTAAAAAATCAGTATGGTAAAAATTTCCAATTTTCAAATCGCGCCCTGTTATTTTTTGCACGGAGCAAGATGGGTCAGCTTAAGGTGAAACATTTCGGAATCCGAAGATGGCCGTCACAATGGCCGACTTTTGACCCTACTCGCGTTTTCGAAGGCACAAAACTGGAGAAATAGTAGGCAAACTTTCTTGATCTTCTTATTTTAAGCTTTCTGCTAGTGCACAAAGCCAAACTAAGGAGGGCACTGTTGTTGGATGCTTCCTTCGCGGGATTAGTGCCTTTGAAGTTTTAGTGCAATCTGGGAAGATGATTCCAAACTGTTCCACCTTAAAAAAAAAAAAAAATTCTCTAAACAAAAGTAAATTATCATATTTTTATTATATTTGAGTCGTGATTTGCAAACTCGTCTGCCTTTTCATTACCGGCACACCTTTCGCTATTAGAGAGTGCATTCCCAGACAAGTCTCGATGAGCACTTAAAAGCGCTTCAATGCAACTTGACTATCAGAAAAATACGGATATTCGCATGTCTGTCTTTTCTTTTGAGACAATATGAGCGCATTTTAGTATAGTAACATTCTCTGCTTGGATAGTTTCTCATCGCCACTGAAACGTGTGTTCCAGGGCCGTAGATTCCTGCTCCAGTTTGCGTCCCAATTTTTGAGTAATCTGTGAAGAATTTTATGGAGCCTTGACCTACATTGGGACCTGTACGCATCGTGTCGCATACATTATAAGGGATATCATAGTTGTCCACAGTTTTCATCCAGTCTTTATCCTTGGACCGATGTACGAGTTCACTATTTGACGTTTGAGTGGTGCCGTGTTACTTACGTGATCATGGCAACTAGTGAATTCGGCACCGCTCAAACGTCAAATTAGTGAACTCGTGCATTGTTCCATGGACCAATGCACAAGTTCACGAATTTGACGTTTGAGCGGTGCCGAATTGTGTTTTTCGATTGTTTTCAAGTTTGAAAATTCATAACTACTGAACGAAACATTAAAACTTATCGGAAATACCTCTACATAGTGGTTTATTCAATTCCACGAACTTTTGTCGAACACGGTTTTATGATTGGAGCAAGTTTAAACATAGTTTGGTTGAGGTTTGTGCTTCAAGGTTCTTGAAAATCACTATTTTTAGGGAGTGTTCTCCCTGAAAAACATACCTGTTTGAAAATTTTGGATTTTGATTCTCCAGAACATGATAACTAACTATGTATTTCTAAAACTCAATCCCGTTTAAAGATACCTTTTATCTTACGAAAATAAATTGTAAAAAATAGGCAATTAGGAAGCACATTCGTAAATCCGCTGTGGGTGAGCTAAGAACACCACCGTGAGCTTCAAGGAATGTAAAAAATGAACACGTTAGCACTGCTTTTTCACAGTCGATGATAATGATTGTTTTCAAATCGTTCTTAAGGCGAAGTAGGCCGTCATTGAAATTTGTACGCGTCGTTGATGATTGTTGCTAATTCATCTCACGATTTCGAGTCAAAGAAAATCAGTTGGTTTTGCACTGACGGTTGTCTGGGTACTTATCACATACTCAATAGGAGGCATTCCAATTCAGTTTACAATCCAAAATAACCCCTATTTTTTACCTGTTCACTAAAGTGCAAGCTTAAAAGGCTTTCAAGATGAACTTCCTTTTCCTTGTAAAATATACAAAAGTAGTAATTTGAAGGATTTATGTTAAGGTACTCCTAAATACAACAAGAGTGGGTAAAGCTGGCCCACAGACAAACAGACGTAACAATTAGAACAAATTGCAGTCAAAATCATAGCCGAGAGAACATGTACGCCCAATGCTAAAATCTGTGTGTTTGGCCGGTGGGCCCACAGATGGCGGTAGTGTGTAAACGTCAAACGCGAACAAAAACTATGAGAGCGCTGCGGGTGGAAAATTTACCACCTACAATATATTGCTGTGTGCGTTTGAAATGCAAATGTCAAATGCGGGAACACCTAACGCGGTAAGATTTTCAACAAGGGAGGCGAAGTCAAAGATTGATTTTCTTTGCTAGGTTGGCGGTGATACGGAACATGGTTGCCAAGTATCCTTTGTATAACTTTGTGTTACCGCGATTAAAGCCCAGTTAGACTGGGTTTGCATGTCAAACGCAAATAGCAATATTTGAATCGACCGTTAAAAAGGTAGTCGATGGACATTGATGAGAGTATGACGTCTGTTTGTCTGTGGCTGGCCCTAAGGTTGCATTATTTTTGAAATGATATAGTCAAACTTTCATCTCATAATAATGACTATATGATCTGCAAATCCTACAACCTCGAAACCTTTTTCTTTTAAGCTTTTAGAAGATCGTCTATCACTAAGGACCACAATAGAGGTGAGTGGATTCGTCCTTGTGAGCACCCTTTTGTAGCCCTTACTGTTATAGATGAACTTCCCAGCTCTGAAGTGATTTCTTTTTTAGCAAGCATATTACTAATACAGTTAATGAAATTATTGTTGGAATTCCTTTTCTTCATTGCACGAGTAATTCAAAAATAGGAAGCGTTGTCGAAGGCTCCCTAATGTCCAAGAAAGAACACTGAAAGAGTTTTTTTCCCACTTTTGATACCAATGTATGAAGTGCCGTAACCGATGACTTACCAGATAGGTATAAGCAAACTGAGAGTCAGATTGTGGACACTTCAGTATGTATTTTGAATTGATAAAATCATACAACACTTTTTTCCATACTCTTCAACGAAATTGACTAATGGATATTATATAATATATAATATATGATTTGGAATATAGATAACTTACACTGCTCTCTAAACAGATGGAACATAGTTAACTTGAGTTCGCCATCTCAATAAGAAACGGAACCAACACTGATTTTTTTGTTTTGAATTAGTGCTAGGAATATTCCACCCACTCCTGCAGATTTGTAAGGCTGAAAAGACCTTATAGCGTGTTTCGCTCTCGCATTTGTAAAGATTACGTCTGCAAGATCTTGTTCACACCTCAATTTTTTCAGTGCTGTTCGAATCAGCACAAGAAATCGACCCAGAAAAATGAGTTTCCATTATCAAATTTAAGATTTCATTCGGATTTTTCGTATAAACTCCGGCCTCTAGTTTCAAGGACCCAGGCATAAACATGTGATGTTTTGCAAGCACTTTCTGTAGTCTTGCAACTACTGGCGTACAGCTTATATTTTGACACTTGAGCCCAAAATCTTCTTCTAGATTTTCTTATTTCTCTGTTATATTCAGTCAAAGCTTTCTTTTGTATTGAGCCCATTTTGAGGACTGTTTCGCTTCATTAAAAAGCTTATGAGAATTTTCATAATCTTCCAAGTTTTGTGTTCCACCAATTAAAATAAGCATTTGCTCAATGTGTCCATCCAGCTATTTATCCCCCTAAATACTGACAAAAGCACCACTTTCCATAAGTTATAAAATCAATTTATGACATTGGGATGGGAAGTGGATGGAAGCCTATGCTCATTTGATTTTCCCACCCATCCCAAGCACATTATACTGGATCCAATAGTTTTATTCGTACGTTTGGACTTTAATCATGTTAATCATGTCAAAAACGTTATTAAAAAAGACGACAATTTGAAGCTGTTGACTGTTTTGCCACAATATTCACAGTTTGTTTTACCAAAATTCTCACATATTATGCGCTCCGAAAGTTATTTTCGCGGTAAAAACGACTACTAATAATTAACGATGTACAATAATCTTCTTATCCTACTAATTACAACAGGAAAAGGAAAAATAATAAAGCTTATTCAAGCGCTCATAAAAATATTTCCCACTTCAGAATGCGCTTTTCGATGTGTTTGGGTGGCATCCTCCATTTAGGGAAAAAGTCACATCACAAACGAAGGAGGATAGCGTTCGGGGGGTTTGGATTTTGAGTACCTGTGTATCGCTGGTGTCTCGTATCATGTTGGCGATCACTTCCTGGCTCACTTCCGCGACCGCATACAACGAAAACCGCCGGAAATCATCACTACGCGAACACGCGCGGCAGCACGATTCCATCGCGACCAATTTACGTTTCGTTCCGTTCGATTTTTCGGACACTTTTCACGGAATTAAAAAGAAAGAGGCAGCTCGCATCGAACACACGAAGTGAAAAATTCAGATTGACAAGATGCCGGCGAGAGGCAAGGTCGCTTAAAATCGTTTACGAGTGAGGTGATCCGATGTTTGTTTTCCCTTCAGAAACTTTTTGATATCGTGCACTGAAAACAGCGTTGTAGTAAAAAAAATACTTTATATATAATACCCTACACTGAGAACAGCGTTGCAGTTGAAAATACTATAAGGGTTTATTCACAAATTTCATAACGCCAAAAATGGCCATTTTCGACACCCACCAACCCCCTCGTAACGCTTTTTGTATGAATATTTTACAAATTTTGTATGAGCCGTAACACCACGAGGACACCCACCCACCCCCTTTAGCGTTATGAAATTTGTGAATGGACCCTAATAGAGGATTAAATTAAATACACAACGCCACTTGATTTGTGCAGACTAAATTTGCTTTTATTTTAGGAATACAAAACACACAAATTTTCAAAATTTGAAGACATCAATGTAATCACGTATGGCGAAATAGGGAACCACTATGTCCATAACTGGTACACTTACCCTAGTTGTCAAGAACTATATGGTATAGTTATGTTTAAAAATATACTGTCAATTCAACTATATTTTTAGTTATCTCCAAATTAACCTTAAAATATAGTTAAATTGACCGGAAAAATGATTATGTATTCATTCAGAATTGTTGTATTTTATTTATGAGACTCTGAAATGTCGATCAATTTCTCTACCCTTAAATCTTTTTAATGCGCAAGGGGCTTTGTTTTGAGGGTTAAGTTCTGTTATTTCCTCTACGAGAAAGAATGGTGATCAAATTCTTTCTATTGATCAGGGTTGGGAAAAATCTTGAAATTCACTCTACAGTAGCCAAGCAAAGCCAATCACAGTCAGCGAAGCCAGTGAAACTCACGCCCATCGCTGCTGTAGGCAAAAAGCCTTGAAAATAGCAAAACACCCGTTGCTAAGGGTAACCCAGAATTACTGTAGAAAAATCTCGCGTAACTTTTCAAAACGTCCTAAGTAACAAATGTAAACAAATCGAGATTACTATTGCAAATCATTTGCGTTGCACCACTTAGCTGCACACTAGAACACTCCCAAGTAACCACGAAGCTATATATGAATACTTTATGTTTGCTCTATAGTATGCTATCAGATTTTGTTTTAAAGTGACATAATCTTTAAGAGCTTTATAAAGCATAATTAAAGTGGGAAAGGGCCCCACAACAACCAAATTAATGCAATACTTGGTAAAGCAGTTTTAATGCACAAGCCCTACTACAGCATTTATGTTTGTATATTTAGGGTTCATGATGTATATTAGCTTAAAATAATGTATGTTTAGAGCTTGCGTTAAAAATAAACAAAACAATGAATCCATTGACTACCTTTCAATGGTTTTCTTTACCAGCTTAATTTTTTTTTTTGTAATCAGGATTCGATCCCACAACTAGGATGATGGTGTGCTGGATGCCTGGCGCGTTGGTGTCCTGTGCTAAAGCTGCTGATGTAATAAGGTAGGATAAAAGTTGCTTATAAACGAAGCCACTGTGTGTGTTAACATTACCATTCGCCCAGTTATTATGAATAGAAAGAATTCTCTTCGGCGATTGATTTCCTTTCCTCACCAAATGAAACATCAATAGAAATAATTTGATCTCCATTCTTTCTCGTAGAGGAAATAACAGAACTTAACCCACAAAACAAAGCCCTAGTGCATTAAACAGATTTCGGGGGAGAGAAATTGATCGACATTTCCTCCCGCTTCTTATGAATAAAAGAGTCTCATAGATAAAATACAAAAATTTGAATGAATACATATATCCTTAGATCATGAAATGGGGGTTCGAGATGAATGAAAGTCATTTCATTATTCTCCCATATCTTAATCATATCATAACGTAATGAGCGAGTGTTACAGATTCGAGTGCGTTTAATGAGGTTATGTAATCTTGAATGACAGCATAACTGTATATTCACTCTGAACGCTTAGCATAATGCTATATTAAAATAATGCTACAAAGCATTTACAATGTTAATCAAATGCATCATTGCTTGACAGTTATTGAATAAATGCATGATAACATTATTAATGCAAAAAATGTTGACTTTCGACCAAATTAATGCAATGGTATAAGGCTTGTGGTTACTTGGGCTCGTTCTGATATATTAACAACAAATTAATCTATTCAAAGCTTAACAAAATGACCAATGTTCAAAACTGCATCGCTTTTAATCAATTGTTACATTGGACCTTTGATCAGAGAACCAACCACATGTCCTATATAACATTTATGAATAAACACGATTCTAATGTTACATTGGACATTCCTGAATAAAGCTTTGGAATGGAGTTTAAAAGGTAGAATGATTTGTAGAAGCGTGTCTGAGACACTACTTAGATGCATAGAATGCCATAATAACTGCTTCTCAATCATTTCAGTCGATATTTTCAGAGTCGCAATGCCTCGCAAAATTGAAAACGCTCAAGTGGCAAAAAGAGAATGAGTTACACAAAACTGTATTTTGGTCTTTTTGCCAAACCATGTTTTACCATTTCGCTGGATTGGATCAGCTGCAACATATCTTTTGATATTATTAGCGCATTGCGTGCATATAGGGGAATGATATTGAGCACAAGATTGAGCATCATGATGTCATTGTATCAATCTGATTCAGATGCATGGTCGATCAAGCATATAAATATGCTTCCCGGCAGCAACACGAGCAACGTACATGCGCGACTTGCTCACACATATTTGCAGAGCGATCAATCACCGAAGAGAGGAGAAGCTGTATGTATTTGTTAGACGTGGGCTCCTTTCTCGAGTTCCTACAACAAGATGGACGGCGTCGTCACCGCAATTTCTTGTTTCAACCGACGGCTGGTGCTGATTGCAACACAGCCGTCACCACCACCATGTCATGCAGTGGGAAACTCTCACATGATCATGTGGGCGAAACCGCCATAAAAACGAGCTCAACGTTTCTACTCCTTCTGTTGTTACATAGGACACATAGACGGGGGGGAAAAAGTGTCGGCGTGGCATTGAATGAATCAAATTGTTGTTGTTCGTGAGAGACTTTAACCCGAAGGTTATTCATCCCTTCTTCAAATGAATAAAAACAAAGCACAGCTGGTGCCTGCGATTATCACACCGCAACAAAATGAGTAGTTCAACTTGAATGTTGAAGCAGTTCAACGCACGTGGATACAAAATGAAATAAATCATGATTGTTGTGTGCTCAAATCAAATTATCCGATGTTACTATAACTGAAACAAAATGACCGAAATGAATGTCCAATGTAACAAAAAAATTTCATTTCATACGTTGAACTCTATTACACTGCTTCCCTCTACAACCAAAACAGTGGGGAAAAATTGTTTTATTTTGATACAGTTTCAAAATATATCTTCACAACCTTCAAGCTCGATTTACTCGAAATGTGTGAATTGTTAGATAGGCCGTTTTGAAAAGTTACGCGAGAAATGTTGTATTTCCCGCATTTAGAGCTTTCAATTACACTCATGATTTAGAAAATTCGCGCACCCAACATAGGCTACTTGATGAGATTCACGTTTTTGAACTACTGTACTGGGAGAGCCACGTGATTTTCGCGAAAATTCAAGCCTACTACTATTACCATTCCCAGCACTGCTATTGATGTTTCATTTAGTGAGGAAAGGAAATCAATCGCCGAAGAGAATTCTTTCAATTCGTTATAACTGGGCGAATAGTAATGTTAACACACACAGTGGCTTCGTTTATAAGGAACTTTTATCCTACCTTATTACATCAGCAGCTTTAACACAGGTCACCAACGCGCCAGGCATCCAGCACATCATCATCCTACTTGTGGGTTCGAATCCTGATTCCAACAAAAAAAAAAATCATTAAACTGGTAAAGAAAACAATTGAAAGGTAGTCAATGGATTCATTGTTTTGTTTATTTTTAACGCAAGCCCTATACACTGAAACAAGCTTTGAAGTAATGAGAACCATGAACAAGTGTTTAAATTTACTATTCCAATAACGATTGAGATATCAAGAACGCTTTTTATTTGCGTTTTGGTGCCTCTCTATCCAACCGCATCGATAGCCGAGCGGTAAGCGTTCGCGCTTGACAATCGCAAGATCCTCGGTTCGATTCTGGCTTGCAGCAAGTTTTTAACCATGATATAGTAATTTTTACTGTCGAAATGGTACCATGGTAAAATTGAATGCACAAAATATTTGAAATAAATCCTGCCTCGATAGGTATTTTTACGATGAAGAATATTGCCGAAGACCGCGAAACAATCTGACACTTGTGAAAAAAGTTATTCAATGAAAACCTATTGGCAACGCGACGTTGATTAACACGTAAAGGAATAATAATAATAACAAAATCGGGCAAAATTACTGAATAGTCTATGCTTAATAACTTTTTTCACAAGCATCGGAATGCTTTGCGGTCTTGGGCAATGTTGTTCATCAAAGAAATACCTATTGAGATCTGTGTTCAGAATTTTTATAGAGCACTATGGGCGACCTATGGCGATTTTTCTTTGCAAATGTAAGTTTTCCTACAGTAAATCCCATACAAACTTTGAACGGCTGGCGCTAAAATATAGTTTGTCCGATCGAGCTGAAATTTTGCACAGTTGTTATGGGACCTAAATGCAATCCAAAAAGTGGACTGGAGCAAGAATCTAAATTTTTCATATAACCGTGTCCCAGGCTAATGGCCAACAAAACAAACGTGTTGGATTGTACATTGAATGCAAGGTGCGTGCTTCTACTTGATTGTCATATAAACTGATGTGGGAGTATTTATTTCCCCATATTAAAAATTTACACGACTATGGCCGGTACGCTGATCATAAGTACTGTGCAAAACGATAGGACAAGAAACGGTCAAGGAATGATTCCGCTACCGAAATTACTTTAGCTGTACGCTGCTGAAAAGTAGAGCTGATTTCATAACGTCTGTAACGCCTGCTGTACAAATCGAAGGGAGCTGTCACTTTTCCGAACGGAAAAATGTGCCGCTCAATTATTCCGCAAGTAAAAGTGACATTTCGCTCATACTGAATCAGCTGTCAAAATTAGTTTGGTAAAAAGGAGAAATTTTACTTGAGTGATTTACGTTTCAGGACCGTACTTGGCTTATCTAATCGTCAACAAAACGAACAATATCGATAAAAAAAATCGATCATTTTAGCCACGCCTTTATTCTAGCACGCGCTAGATTTTTGGTTACATTTCACGCCATTCCTGAAGGGAGTGCATGTAACGCATTCACGCATACCATCAAACGATCCGACTTCGATTTCTCTCGCTCCGCGAAGCTTTTGTTTCGTTCTTCATTCCATTTGTTGCATTCTGTGTGGTTAGATCGCGAAATTCCTTTACTCTTCCATATCATCAATCGGATGGTGTTTTTTTAGGTTATTAGAGGTGCGAGAAATCGGTGAAAAGTTGCAGTTTTTGCAGTGCGTTACTTTTGCGGTGATAAAACTCGATACTTGGCAGCTTTTCCAGTACGAAAGTAAGTTCATTGGGAATGGTCGGGTTTTCGCTTCCCGGGGAAGCGGATTCAATCCGGGGGGATTTAGTTTTGCGGTGGAAAATTAGGGATGAAAAAAAAATGTTCGGGGCTGGGATAAAAATTTCGCTGATTGCAGCGTCAACACTTTCGTCGTTTTCGGTCGATGGTTGCTGCGTTTTGTTCGTAGGGGAAATTGGGGGTAAAGGGAGATGCGTGTAGTGATAGAAGAAAAGAAGGGGATAAAAGACGATGTAATTCGCTCACCGTTTGTTCGGCACGATTGCTCTTGTTTCTTTTCGATTTTTTTTTTCTATTCAGTCTCAGTGAAGTGGAGTCTGCAAGCAGCAAAGCAGCGCGATTGATTTTTTTCTGTTTTGCAATCTCCACGAGAGCGGAAAGAGAAAAACATTGGAAAATAGGAATAAGCCATTTTATGAGACGTTTCGAATCATATGGTTTCCGTTTGTTTACCAGCTTTGAAAATTGCTGGCGGGCCGATTTATTTACGTTACTTCTAGCGCTACATTTGGAAGGAGCATATTCAACAATGGCGCTGGTGGCAATGCTACAAAGTTTTTAATTTTCGCATGAAAAATTTAAATCAGTAGGCAGGGAAGATATTTTTCATTTACTTTACATGTGAACTGGGTAGAAATATGCGCTGAAAGAGACGGGGACGTCATCGCCAACAAAAAAGTGATCAGCGCCATTTAGATGTCATGCTAGTTTTTTGAACATCAACAATGAGCGGCCCGCCAGAAAACGTCATTCGAACGTCTCGTAAAATGGCTTATTCCAATTGGATTGTTTATCACTTGAAAGACAACATACTAAACTAAACAAAGTTGTGTATAAGAGTGCGTGGGGGGTGTTGCGTAGGGTAAAAGTACTAATTTTCGATCCATTTATATTTATTTTATATTTTGGCCTACACTCAAATTTTGAATTGGTATCATTCAAATATTACGTAACGCAAAAATTGCCAATTTTTGACCCCCTCCCTCCCTCATTTCTTCTTGGCATTAACGTTCTCACTGGGACAGAGCCTGCTTTTAATCTTAGTGTTCTTATGAGCACTTCCACAGTTATTAACTGAGAGCTGTCTTTGCCAAAGTTGCCATTTTCGCATTCGTAGGGTAACGTATATAACTTGGACATGCATATAATTTGGACAGGCTGGTCGTTCTATGCTCATTTACAAAGAGATGATGAACAATTTACGTACGAATAACTATGTATTGCATTATTAATACACTATGCTACTTATTAATGATGACCATTTTCATAACAATTACAAATTGGCTTCAAAAATATCAAAATTGTATCAACAGAACATGTGTGAAACCTACGACTGCAAGAGGATGTACATTTGAAGAACATACATTAAACGCAATAATAGCGCTCAGAATAAGATAAAATATGTCTCAAATTGATGCTAAGTTTATCTAAAATCTTAACATGAGTATATAGGGCATAAATCAGGTGGTGTCCAAAATATATTACGGTTTTTGTTCAGTTGATATAATTTGGCCAACAGATTAAACGCACTGGAATGTCGCATGCAGGCGTATTTCGTGGATCTGATGATATTTGCTTGCATTAAATGAAATCATTATCACTAATATACACATCCAATAAGCGAAAAAATGCATAAGTCACATGTAAACTCTTAAAACATTATGATATGACCGTCTTTTTAAGAAAACATTGAATGGATATTGAGACAACGCCCCTGTCCAAATTATATTCACATGAGGGTGTCCGAAATGCATATTTGATGTCCGAAATGTATAACAGACAAGCCGCTAAAAACGCTATTTTGGCAGCTAATGTTACAGTTTGTAAGCTTTTTTCTCCCCAGAAACTCAAAGTACAATAAGACATCAAGCATATAAGTAACATTACGTAATACAATATTAGTAACTTATGCAGTTAATCGATCGCTGTTTCCAGCCATATCCTTAGCCTGTCCAAAATACATAATTTACCCTATATTGTGTGGCAGGTACGATGATACACTATGTTCAGGGGAGTCAAGGAAATTTACATTACGAAAAGATCCTGGACCGATCGGGATTCGACCCAGATACCTTCAGCATGGCTTTGCTTTGTAGCCGCGGACCACTCGGCTAAGGAAGGCCCCTCCCCCACATAACAGCTTTTTATGGAAAATTTTAACTTTTTGTATTAATCGTAACACTATGTGAGACCCCCTCCCTCCCCCTGTTGCGTTACGTAATATTTGAACGAACCCATACAGGTTGGAGTCGATTATCCGGGAACGTGATGCCCCATTTTTTTTTAAATTCCGGGTCATTTGGTCGAAATGATCAATTCTCGCATAACTTGTGATCTCGCCCTAAAAGCCATTGGTAACCGAGTGTGTAGTTCCTTGTTTCTAAGTAAATTAATGACCCAAGATGAATACTATAACCACTGGAAGATAGGACCTTCTCTTCATCGTAGCATTGTTGAATAACGTTTACATTAGTGTGGGACAAAATTTAGATTCTCGCTCCAGTCCATTTTTTGGATTGCATTTAGGTCCCATAACAGTTTCGGATTGCTCTGCGGTCTTCGGCAATGTTGTTCATCGTAAAAATACCTATAGAGATCTGTGTTCAGATTTTTTATAGAGGTCGATGGGCGACCTCTGGCGATTTTTTTTAGTAAAAGTAAGTTTTCCCATAGTGAATTGGGTCCTAAAATGTTTAATGAAATCTTATTTTTATTTAATAACACGAAAGAGCATGTTACTGTAACTTCTTTAGCAATTTTTCCCGCTCAAACAATGGCTATATCATGTTTTTGGGAGGTGTTCGAGGCAGCATAACGAAAAACCAGTTTCTGGAGTACTGTTGTTCGACACACTCAAAACTAGAAATATATTGGTTCTTTAAATTCACAACATTACACGTATTACAATAACTTACAAATTTAGTCTTCGCAATATCAATCCAACCTTCAAACAATTCAAACTCCCTACAATTTCCTTCGGCAACTATCAATCAACTATTCCAACACTTGCAGCTTTTTTGCTTGAATACAATTCAAATTCAATTTTATTATCTAAATTATTCTATCTCAATTCCTTTATGTTTAATAATTCAATTAAAGAGCGGCTATCCAATCAACAACGTCTTGTTTGTGGCTGTACACATCAAAGATGTCAGCGCCCTAGATTTGTCAGTCATTGCATCTGTCTAAAACCTTGACATTCCACCACACACTTTGAAGGTCGCGTCCACGGAGCGCAAACTTTCTATCCCCGCGTAACATCTCCCCGCCCCGTAAGCCCTGTAGTCGATGGTAGTCACTACTGCGCTTACCACTCTTAGGCTCCGATCTCCAGAATTGCTAATTTTGCCACTGCTCGCTTCTTCAATCCTGTGCTAGTACGTACCATAGCTGATCGTATTCTTCCATCGTTTCCAGGAAAAACGTCTTCAATTACTCCACGCTCCCAAGTTCTTCGTTTCTCTGAATCCGCGACATATACCAAGTCACCAATAGCCACGGGTTTGCTTTCGTCAAACCACTTCGTTCTCCGGTTCAACAAGGGTAGATACTCCCGTTGCCAACGCTTCCACAATTCGTCAGCCAAGTACTGAGCTTGGCTATAGCTGTTTCGTAGTCGATCTGCTAGTTCTGTTGGACTTCTTGATGCCATACAATCTATTAAAGGGCAACTCATCAAAAAATGATTTGGAGTAAGCGCCTCTTTATCCTCCTGTATGTTAGTGGATACATATGTCAATGGCCGTGAGTTGATTAAAGTTTCTGCTTCTACAAGAGTAGTTTGTAGAATTTCGTCTGTCAATTTTTCTCCATCCGCAAATACTGCCATCGCCTCTTTCACGGATCGTACCTTGCGCTCCCAAACGCCCCCCATATGGGGAGCTGCAGGTGGATTAAACGTCCATTTTGTTCTCGCTCCAGTGAACGTATCGGCACATTCAGCGTTAATAGTTCGAATTTGTTCTTCCAAATCCCTGTTCGCTCCAACAAAGTTTGTCCCATTGTCGGAAAAAATTTCAACCGGGCTTCCACGTCGTTTTACGAAGCGGCGAATTGCCATTTCGCACGACTGTGTTGTCAGGCTGTGGACAGCTTCTAAGTGCACGGCACGTACTGTTATGCACGTAAATAATGCTACCCAACGTTTCTCACGCCTCCGCCCAACAGTCACTTCTATTGGTCCGAATTAATCTAGACCAACGTATGAAAACGGATGTTCATTTACCGCCAACCGAGATATTGGAAGTGGTGCCATTCTAGGAACAATTGGCTTCGCCTTTAGAACTTTGCACCAAAGGCAATCTCGTATTACTCTTTCTACCAAAGATCTCAGTCCTGCAATGTAGAATCGCTGAAGAACTTCGTTTATCACCATTTCTCGGCTACCATGACCACATTCTTGGTGATAAAACTCTACCAATTTCCGGACAATCATGTGCTCTTTCGGTAGAATTACCGGGAACCGTACATCACAAGTTGCATAGCTGGCTGCAGTTGTTCTGCCTTCCATGCGCATTACTCCATATTCATCCAAGAAAGGTGACAGCCGGTACAAGGGACTGCTTTTCTCGATTGTTCTCAACTGGTCAATGGGCGAATTTTGATGTTTTATTAAGGGGGCAGGATCCGTCATTGATTTAGGAATTTTCAAAAGCAGTTTTTTCGTTCAAAATCAAGAAAATTTACAGGAAAATGTGTTCACTGTATTCTGTTCTCCAACCGACACACAGTGAACATATTTTCATGGAATATTTTTTATTTTAGAACAGAAAAACTGCTTTTGTAGTTTCGATGATGACGATGATTACGATGACGGAGCGTTGATCGTTAACGTCTTCACCTCGTCAGCATACTCTTCACTCTGAGCTACACGCCAAATTAGATTCTCCGCCAACAGATACTCCTCCTGACGTAACGGAACTAGCTTTGCTGGAATCTTCACAGTGCCTTTTTTCGATGTAGGTAACGCTTCTATCGGTTGCTTGTTAATCCTGCGTCGACAGTTCGAAACGAAACGGTGCATTGATGCCACCATTCGAATAAGTACCTTCCATCTCGAGATGTGCTTCACCCTTGATAATACTGCATCTGGCAAGATGATGTCATGGAAAAGCACATTAGCTCGTACTTCTTCTTCTATTTCCAAGGCTTTCCACCTCTGTACTCTGGCCAGTCGCATTCTGCTTGATATAGGAATTTTGGACCGCAAAACCATCGATTACTGGAACTTATTTGTGTCGCCTCTCCCCATTTGGTAACATCATCTGCGGGGTTGTCTTTTGAAGGCACCCAATGCCAGTCTTCTGGTCTCGTTATGCTCAATATTTCTCCAACACGGTGAGCCACGAACGGTTTATAGCGCCTGACGTCTGATTTTACCCATGAAACAACTGCATTCGAATCAGTCCAAAGGAAACGTCTCTTTAACTCGAAGGAATGATTCTCACTTATCGCCTTCAGCAATCTCGCTCCCAATACAGCTGCTTCTAATTCCTTCCTCGGGATAGACAAATGTTGTAAAGGAGCTACTTTTGCCTTTGACTCTACAAACGCACAGTGAACATTTTCTCCGTCTGTAAATCGGAAATATGCTACGCAGCCATAAGCATCTTCTCCAGCATCCGCAAACACGTGAAGTTGAACAGTATCATATGTATTCGAACTCATCTTTCCGAGATAGCAGCGAGGAATACTAATATTGTCTATCAGTGGAAACAATCCTGTCCATCGAAGCCATCGATCATAATGGGCTCTTTCAACTTTCTCATCCCAGTTGATGCCGCTCCGCCACAAATCCTGCATCAAAATACGTCCGTGGATCAATAGTGGCGCCAAAAACTGCTTAGGATCAAACATGCTCATAATACAGCGTAATGCGATTCGTTTTGTGGGCCAAGCTCCTTCTCGAATATATGGCCGCAAATCTTCCCTGAATTCAGTGGAGAACACAAACGAATCACTGTCCGGTCGCCACATAACTCTAAGCACTCTTTTTGCATCAGAAGCTGTATCAAAGGATTTCGTCATGTTTGAATCTGCTTCGCCGAGTTCTTTGAGCACTTTGGGTGAGTTGCTCAACCAGTTTCGTATTTCAAAACCAGCGTTTGCATGCACTTCCCTGACATCTTTAGCTATTGCTATTGCATCACTTTCCGTATCTGCACTATCAAAATAGTCGTCAACGTAATGTTTGCGAACTATGGCGTCCGATGCTATTGGATGATTCTTTTGATGTTCCTGAGCGTTGAGGTTTTTTACAAACTGTGCCAAGCAAGGGGAACAGCTTGCTCCAAAAATTACCACGTCCATTACGTAAATGTCCGGTTCAGAATTCACATCGCATCCAAATAGAAAACGTTGAGCTTGTTTATCTTCTTGTCGCACCAAAATCTGGTGAAACATCTCTCGAATGTCTCCGCCAAATGCCACCTTTCGCTCACGAAACCCGTTGATTACTCCGGACAACGATGTCATCAAATCAGGTCCCTTCAGAAGACTATCGTTGAACGAGACTCCGTTAGTCCTTGCTGCAGCGTCCCACACCATTCTTACTTTTCCGGGTTTCTTGGCATTAACAACATAATTCAAAGGTAAATACCAACACTGTTCCGGTGGTGTTTCTAACAATTCACGTTCCGTGATCTTGTGAGCGTAACCCTTGACCACATACTCATCAATTTGCTTCTGCAAAATTTCCCGGATACCCGGATGCCGTTTCATTCGATTTTCTAGATTCTTCAATCGCTTGTAAGCCATGTAATAACTGTTTGGAAATCTCGGTGCGCCATCCTTCCAAAGAAGACCGATCTCGAACCTTCCGCCTACTCGTCTTGTCGTCCTTTCGAGAATCTCTCGCGCCCTATAGTCATCCGTTGATTCTAACCTTACAGGAGACACTCCAACGGCTTCAAGTTGAAAACTGTCACGCAACATCTGATTCAAATTGTGATCCGCTTTACTGCACTCCTCGCAGACACATCGATGATGACCAAGGAAGTGTACAACGGACAGTAGATTCGGCCGTGGGCCGTAGATTGTCCACCCTAATTTGCATTTAACAGCAATTGGCTGTCCCTTCTCTCCGATTCGAGATGCAACCGGAGCGATGAGGTGCATATTATCGATCCCAATCAACAGTTTGGGAGTATCCAACTCATAACTCAATATTTCAACTCCTTCTAGGTGACGGAATTCTTCAATCAACCTATCTGCATGCAATTCTTGAGCCGGAAGATCCAGTTTATTAACCGTCCTTGCTACACACACTCCTGATTCCTTTTTTCGCTCGATTCCCGCAATCCCCATCTGAACATTCCTAGAGTGAGTTTCGGTTCGACTAACTCCATTCGTCCAGCGCATTTCAAATGGTTCGCGTGGTCCATCAAGCTGCAGAAATTCAGCTACTTCATTGTCTATGAGTGATGTAGACGATCCTTCATCTACTAACGCGAGTGTATTGTAACTCCGATGTTCTCCATACAATGTAACGGGAATTATACGAAACAATACTGTCTTATTCGGTAAACAATGACTATTACAACGTGCCTCTGCTTTGGTCGCCTCCGTATTAACCGGGTCGTGAAGTAATGTGTGATGTGAACCATTACACCCTTCTATTTCACAACGATTCTTCGTCCTACAAGGCCATTTTCCATGGTTGAATATACAAAGTGGACACAAACCCATATGCTTCACAAGCATCCATCGTCGTTCCAAGCTGGTGTTACGGAATTCTCGGCAATCCCGCCCGAAATGTCCCGGTTGGTCACAGATAGAGCAACTGATGTCCTTTCTTTGAGCACTCTGAAATTGTGGTGGTTGTGTCTTGTTATAGATATTACCTTTAGCGCCGATTGTTTCGTTATCTTCTTTCATCATGTGGGTGAAAATTTTGGCCTTTGGTTTTTCCCGTCTTTTCGATGAGCTTACATCAATCCTTTCGAACGTCACCTCCAGTGCTTTATCAACCAAATCCTCCATGAATTTTCCAAAGGTTTTCAAGTCCACCACTTGGAAGTTTCGTTTATATTCCACCCACTGCATGGCATAACACGGCGGAAGCTTCTGTATCAGACTCTGCATTAATATGGGGTTCTTCAAGTGATCATGCAGTTTTGAAACCTCTAGATGTTGCGTAAATTCTCCAATTGCACTTCCAAATTCGATTAGGGATTCCAAATTTTCCGAATCTGGTCCCTCAAGTTTTTGAATCCGTTGTGCCAGCATAGATGACAAAATTTCAGGATTTCCAAAACGTCGACGTAACTTATTGATGATCGTTGGTACATTTTCGGGTAACAGCATCAGATTCCGTACAATTTCTAACGCTTTTCCTTGCAGTGACTGTTGAAGTCTGACGAGGTTCTCTGCATTGGTGAAACCACAGGATGCGTTCGCTTGTTCATAAGCGCTGATGAAAAGTGGCCAGTCTTGTGGGTGCCCTTCGAAAGCAGGAAGATTTCTCGGAAACACCTGACGTGCAGCAATCTGGAACGTTGTCGGACCTACTGCCATGGTGGAACTCCTCTGCTGTACGTGCTCTGGAGGCAAGAAGGAAAACTGGCGATCATTTGCCTCTGAAGCGGTATTCGACTGCCGCAACATCACAGGATCCACTGCGTTACAAGAGTTCATCCATCCCTGTACCTTACTGGTGTAACTAATATCGCTTTCACCTCGCTCGTCGATTTCCTCATTGCACTCGGAATCTTCTTCGACCAATTTAGAAAGTTGTTGCAACTCTTCCAACTCGCGTCGCTGCCGTTCAATCTGCTTCTGCTTTACCTTCAACATCTGTAATTGAGTTTCTTCTTCCAGCGCTTCCAAACGACTCCTTTCCTTCAATTCTTCAATCCGTTTCAACGCCAAATCACGTTTAGAACTACTCGACTTACTGGTGCCACTTATCTTTGAATTTTTACCACTTTTGCTACTTTCAGAACGAGAATTTTCACTGATAATCGAAACGCGACTACGCGACGGCTTGACTGACTTAGGAATACTTGTTTGTCCTGCCGCTGATGTCCCTGCTTGACATGTTTCTTGACCTTTATTTCCTTCTTGCTGGCTTGTCGGCCGTTCAGCCACTTCCTTCTGCCCTTTCGTTCCGACTAGTATATCTATTCGTTTCTGACTGGTCTTATCGCTTATCTTACCGGTGTGATATTTACCCTTCTTTGCTGCCCTAGAAGGTTGTATACGTGTGACGCCTGGCTGCCCTAACGACTCACGTGCTGAAACGTCCTCTCCGAGGCACTTACGGCAGTACCACACTAGCTCCGCTATGCTTTGGTCCACCCCGACACATGAAAAGTGGTGCCACTTTTGACACCGACTACACTGCACCATCGCGTCATACTGGTCGTCTTCCTCGCAGCACGGGTAGATCACATCCATCGATAAATTTTTTTGAGGTTTGTTGGGAGGTGTTCGAGGCAGCATAACGAAAAACCAGTTTCTGGAGTACTGTTGTTCGACACACTCAAAACTAGAAATATATTGGTTCTTTAAATTCACAACATTACACGTATTACAATAACTTACAAATTTAGTCTTCGCTATATCAATCCAACCTTCGAACAATTCAAACTCCCTACAATTTCCTTCGGCAACTATCAATCACTTTGGTATCGTTTTAGTGCCTTTCTTCTACACTGAGGAAAAAAATATTCCGATTTCCATACGAAACGGTTATGAAATTTTACCAAAAGAAAATATTATAAATTTCATACGATGGCGTTATGAACGAATTAGCTTATGGTATGGTATGAGTTTTACAGTACAGTAGTATAGATTTCATAAAAGTGTCGTATGAAATCTATAGATATATGTTATGAACTTCAAAGTGTATTTATATGAAGCTCAATTTATTCAAGTATGATCTTTATACGCAACTTAATGTAATTTATTTCATATTATTATGCCTTTCTTATTATTTTTTTTAACTAGGGGTGTTCTCGATTTTTTTTAAACATTTATCAGAAACCATACATTTTATCATTGTTTGTGAATTACAAATCAATAATTTATCTCCCCGTTGCAACTGTCATCGAATATAATAACGCCGTTCTTAGAACTGGGAAAAAAGCTTAGCATCACTCACGGAACCTTCTTCGTCACTATTGATAAGTTGGACAGATTCTGTAGAAGATAGACGATTAATAATTTGAAACATAATATTAAACCTAAAAACCAACTCACGTTTTTGATGCCACGCTCAAATAACTTCGTATTTCCATTCTGTTGCTATTGCACGTTTAGTTTAGCAAATTTTATCGTTTGCCCAAGCCTCCATATTTGCGTCACTTTACATTGAATTATCGATATTAATAAATACATTTTAATATTATTCTCTTGCTATTTACCTTTAACCCTTTCCTTCCCATGGTAGCACAGGTGATCCACCACTTTGACTATATAGTATATAAACTGTACAAGTTAGATCATATCAATTTTTACACCACATGTTCACATATGTTTCATGAAATAATGTACGAAGTTTCATCAAAAATAATCACTTGGATTTTTAGTTAAAGCACAATAACCGAAGTAAAGTCAGCGTTTTTTTCTAATTTAAATAAAGCGGATTTTCAAACTTCTATATTCAGAAATATAAACAAGATTTTCACCAAACAAAAATGAAAACAAACTAAATTGAATTACTTTTCCAAGATTCAGTTGAGTTTTTAGAATAATTTTTACACAAAACTATTGATTTTGCGGAAAATTAGGTGGATCACTGGTGATCCATTGGCAGGGCTGTTACAACAGGCGCGAATTTCGCGATTCTCGCGGATTTCGCGATTCTCGCGGATTTGTAGCGGATTTGGCCAGCCAAGCGCGAAAATCGCGGGTGAATAAAATTCTGTCGCGAAAATCGCGGATTTCCCAAATCATGCAACAAAAATTGCAGTTATATACATACAGTCATGATTTCATAATTAGAAAATTTCTATTTAAAACAAAAAAATCATGTTTCTTTTTGAGAGCACTAAAGTTCAGTTAGTATATTTGTTTATTTATTTGTTTATTTATTTATTTTATTTTATTTATAGTATAGTCACTGATATCGAAAATGTTGTTCAGGGAAATATAAAAAACAGTAACATGTTATTTGTAAACTATTCTCATTTTATTTGAAGTCATATTTCTCGAGGGTTGCTAGACAACCAAGAGATCGTTCTTCCCTAAATTCTTAATGACACTAATCTAAATTTTTTATTTGTGTTTACGGCGATCGGTAGGTTTTTGGTTAAATAGGTTAAACTGGAAATAGAAAATTTTCATTTCTTTCTCGTTAAAAATCTTAGAAAATGGCGCTCATTTGGCTTGGTTTTTCAAATATCTGAAATCAGACATGAATGAATATAATATATCAAGACATTAAACCATGTAGGAATTTGTGGCACTCTGGCTGAGTTTTGGCGCTGCAGTCATAGTTGGTTACCCTATGAAATCTTATCATCAATAGAAAAGTTTAAAACAATATATAGCTCCGCAGTCAAATTAGGAGTTTTGTCAGTGAAAAGCATTGTAAATCTAGAAGATAAAAACTACTTGAAGTTAATAGAAAGCAACACAATTGTATGTATAATTAATGCAATAGTGGATGTAAATATAACTAAAAAAAACCTTTTGCAGTTTAAGCTGATCACCATAAAACCGTTTTACGATCTGCTTTGAAAACCAGTACAACGATTGAATCACCATCTCAACACACCAGTTAAAAAGTTAGCATCTGTTGAAATCGCCAAATTTATAAATTTGTAACTCTGGAAGAATTTTTTTTTACTTAAACGTTTATTTAACAGGCTCAAGCGGGTGGAAGAAATTGTTGAACACCGATGAGTGAAGAAAAATTTAAACACACTTAGAAAAAAATCATTGAAATTTATGTCATATATGCCCGACATATTGAAGCAAGTAAAATTAGGTAAACTTAAGTCACAAATGACTTAACTTTCCATCATAATGGACTAAAGATTATTCGAATCACAAAAATTTTTTAGTCACGTTGGATGTAATTTTACAAGAATGACGTATTTTTAATTTATAATGCCATCAAACTTACGTTACGTACGTAATATTAGTTTCTTCTTAGTGTGCAGTACTATGACAAATTTGATGATAATAAAATTGAAGATATTTAGAGTTCTCTGTCAAAATTTCATGCCGTTTGCTCAAAGGAGAACAAAGTTTTAGCATGTTAAAGTTGAACATTCTATATAAAAATCGGCTTTCACTACTATTATTCTGAACTCAACTGTATGTACCAAAGTTGCATTTGAACGTGTTCAGTTTGCGTTCCAGTTCAATTTTTTGAAGGAGAGATCAAGTAGGCTTGAACATTGATCAGTTCAAAAATTTGAACTCAGAAGAGCTGAAAAGTAAACGCGAAAGGAAATTGTTGTTTCATGGCGGATTAAAAACAAATTTAAAAGCAGAAAGATTTTCTGCTGAAAGATTGCTGTGAGGGACATTTAAGGTTCCATACATTGTGCGTGATATTGGCTCAACATAGTTTAAAGAAGTGTTTTTTTTTTGGTGTTGTGCTTCAAAGTGCATTTTAAGGTGAACGGGCATGTATAGTCCAATGTACTGCCAATGACTAATGAATATTACTGAAAAAAATGTATTGCTGTTTGCATTTGAGATGCAAATATTGAGTAAACGTCCTCCAAATGCGGTAACACAAAGTAATCAAAGGACACTTAGCAACGATTACATAAATCACCAATCACCAATCAATCATGTTACCACATTATTTTCGAATTTCATCTGTGTTTTAGGTTGAAAAAATCTTTTTTATCTTAAATCAACCTCCAAAAATCTTGGTAAAAATCTGTGTTGCGCAAAAATTTGAAATTTAACTTATTTCAAAAAGAACCTTTACAAACTAATTATGGCTGTTCTTGGCATTTCAACAATTTTTAATTTGAAGTTATTCTACTAAAACTAAGAAGAAAATGCATAATTGTTCCTAAAAATTTAAAATTCTAAAGAATTCAAGAAAAAATAATCAGAGTAATGGCATTTTTTCTCAATATCTTCCACATCCATGTCCCAAACTTGTTTAATATTCTAAAATCTTTATCTAAAAAACCTGTGATCGTTGATCACAGATAATTGTAGGCAAGAACAAGTAATAATACTTGTAGTTACAAATAAATCTGTGTATGTGGCATCACTGCTAGCAAGAAAAATCTATCTTTGACATCGCATTTCTTTTGAATAATCTTACCGCGTTTGATGTTTCCGCATTTGATATTTGCATTTCAAACGCACACAAAAATAACAATTTTCATAAAAACAAATTTGTTAAAAATATTAAAATATCACAACAGTCTTAAGTATTTTTACCTCAAATTGATTGAATATTAAGACTTGAAGTTTTATAAAAATAAAAACAGTCCACATCTCATAAATAAAACAATATTTTGACAACATTATTTTCTTAAACAATATGATGGTGTTTGCCTATCCATGTATTGCATGAAAAAAATACACTATTGACGATCTAATTTTATTAATGGCAATCTTTTCGCTCTCGATAACATAACCACTTAAAATATAGTGTGAACTTAGATGAGAGAAAATTGTAAAATTAATGTGTACGTTTTTCTTCTTAAGTTATCATTAATAACTTCATTTTGCATCTCCTATTGTATGCAAAGATCATATCGAATTGTGTTAAGTATAGTTGCATACTAGGCCTCCTCTCTGCTTGTAGTGATTATATTCCATGTTAACTTTTCCGCATGTGCTCCTACAATACTCAAATCAATTAAATATACTTAATTGAGAGCAATATAATGGAAATTGTGTCAATTTCCTCTACAAGTATTGCCGGTTTCTAATATAAACCTGATTTTTTAAAAATAAAGCATCCTCTATTGCACTATATGATTGAAGCGTGCAAGAAACAACCAAATTATGGGCATTGATATTTGAATTTGTTCACAAGATTTGCTTAAAATGAATACTGGTAGCACTGGCTTTTGTATCGTCAAGGATATCGGCCAAAAAACAACTGGGCAGTCTTAGTTGAGCTGTCATGTCCTGTCCTAGACAAATACATTTCGAGTGATGTTGTTGAATACGATTTTTTGGTTTTTTCTACAACTTGTTTTGCTCAATGGTAGATGCTTTAAGATAAGGTCATGCACGTTTTCGCATTTTTTTTATAATAAATAGTACAGATGTCAATGAAACAGATTTTTTTTCGGCGCGGATTGGTGTTTCTAGGCGCGGATCGAATTTCTCCAGTCGCGATTTTCGCGGATACGATTTTAAGATTTTTGTAACAGCCCTGCATTGGGAATAAAACGACATTTTCGTCAATTCTGTTCTAACCTCTCTTTTCGAAAACAAAACTATCATCATGTTTTTGAAAAATGATTTTAAGTTGGAAAGAAAATTGTAAGACGCTGTGGACGATCAACAACATACTCAGCAGTAGCTATAAGCATGGTATGACAGAGTAAAACATTGGCCCGTTGAATACCGTTCTGAGCAAATATCAATAATCATTCAGTTCATTTAAATGCACTAAGTGTGATGTTTGCTTGTGTCTAAAAGAGACAAAATCTTCTTCCCAGCTTTTTATTTTATTCCAGAATTGACGAGAGGAGTGCAGAACACACTGTTCAAATAAAATGTATGAGTAAAAACAATGAAATAAAAAAATATTGATGCTTCTTTCTTACCCTAGTTGCAGTCATCTTCCCAATGGATCACAGGTGATCCACCACAAAAAAATATTTTTTTCATTTCTATTCATATTTTCGAGTAAAACTTTACATCTTTTGTTCTGGTGATTTATCTAGATATCACATTTTCTATTTTTAAACTACGAAAAACCTCGTGGGTTGATGCTCGGTTCATAAGAAAATCGTATGATATTTTTCAAACAAGGCTTGCTTTGGATTTCATAAGCACATCGTATGAAATATTATAGGGCCGCGTATGAATCTTGAATCTAATTCGTATGTTCTTCATAAGCGAGTTATGAAAATCATACGCGTCGTATGAAATGTTTTTCAGCTAGCAAAATACTGTATCATACGAAAGGTATTATGAATAACATAACTTCAGTTTTCTCAGTGTAGCTATTCCAACACTTGCAGCTTTTTTGCTTGAATACAATTCAAATTCAATTTTATTATCTAAATTATTCTATCTCAATTCCTTTATGTTTAATAATTCAATTAAAGAGCGGCTATCCAATCAACAACGTCTTGTTTGTGGCTGTACACATCAAAGATGTCAGCGCCCTAGATTTGTCAGTCATTGCATCTGTCTAAAACCTTGACATATTCCACCACACACTTTGAAGGTCGCGTCCACGGAGCGCACCCTTTCTATCCCGGCGTAACACATGTTTAAACTTTAATTTAAAAATTTGGTCCAATCATGAACCTCGACACTTTTGATCATGTTTGACGTTTGCTTAGTCGACAAAAACACCACAGGGGTTTTAGTTCGACCACTGGAGTTGTTCCTATCTGACATATCGTAAGGAACACGGAAAGCATCCTTGACCTTGTAAAAACTTTAAAACTAATAGGTTTGTGACGATAACCTACATACATAAATAAACATACATACATAAAAAAACAAAACAAAATACACCCAATATTTGAGTTTGAGCCAAAGGATGTGACAAAATCTAAAAAAATGTTTTTTGAGCTTAAACCAACGGAAAACATTAGAAAATTGAGTAAACATGTGTTTTTGGCCTAAACTTGAGCGTTTGGCACTAAAAAAAAAAAAGACAGGGCTTTAGGACCCTATTCCATACAAACTTTGAACAGCTGGCGCTAAAATATAGTTTCACCCATCGAGCTGAAATTTTGCACAGTTGTTATGAGGCCTAAATGCAATCCAAAAAGTGGACTGGAGCGAGAATCTAAATTTCTCATATAACCGTGTCCCAGGCTAGTGTACATCCCTTCGTTTTCTTGGTAACAACAAGCTGCACACTCGGTTATCAATGGCTTTTAGGGTGAGATCACAGGTTATGCGAGAATTGTCCGAATGTCGTTCAGCCGAAAATAAAAAAGAAAACCCAAGCTGCTGTTATATGTTACCAATGAGTTGTGAAGCTACATTGCATAGGACAGCTTATTTTAAAGAAGGACATATTTTGTCATATTTGATACAATGGGGATTCGCTCGATGGAGCTTCGCTACATAGGGGCCTTCCTTAGCCGAGTCCGCGGCTACAAAGCAAAGCCATGCTGAAGGTGTCTGGGTTCGATTCCCGGTCGGGCAAGGATCTTTTCGCAATGGAAATTTCTGGGAATGCATTCTCTCATTGCGAAAGGTGACCAACAGAACTCGGTATGTTTGCATTGGGTTCCAGCTCCAGGACACAATGGCATTGAAGGAAATGATAAGGCATATTAGCTGGCTAAACAGGGTTCAAATACACGGTTCAAAGGGTGATGACTAATTGGATGGTCACCACTAGGTGTAATCAATCTAAAACATTTTTAGTTCCAAATGTAGGGTGTAGTATGTATTTTGGACAGCAAGAGGTTTCTTTGTATATTCATTTCATTTATTTAGTCAACATTTAAACAGATAACACTGAAGCAATAATTTCACGCCACAATACTGGGTTCGTGGCCGCATCTCTCCATCCTCGGTTCTGCCCCACGCTCACCAAATCGATACGCACTTGATCCGCCCACCTAGCTCGCTGCGCTCCACGCCTTCTTGTACCAACCGGATCCGACGCGAACACCATCTTTGCAGGGCTGCTGTCCGTCTTTCTTGCAACATGCCCTGCCCATCGTATCCTTCCAGCTTTGGCCACCTTCTGGATACTGGGTTCGCCGTAGAGTTGGGCGAGCTCGTGGTTCATCATTCGCCGCCACACACCGTTTTCTTGCACACCGCCAAAGATCGTCCTAAGCACCCGACGTTTGAAGATTCCAAGTGCTCCTCGACCATCGTCCACGTTTCATGCCCGTAAAGGACTACGCCTTATGAGCGTTTTGTACATGTTATATTTGGTGCGGGTGTGAATCTATTTTGACCGCAGCTTCTCGTGGAGGCCATAGTACACTGAGCCTATAAATCCGATTATATTTATCTGAAAAATATACATGCATTAGAATTCAAATTTGATAGATTTCATTAACGTCCAATAAAGACTATATGAAGATCCAATAAAGGATAAATAATAGCCATATGGAAGCAGTTTGAATTTCACGTAAAACTTAATGGACATCGATTATCCATCAAATCATTATCTCCGTCTATCGCAACACTGCTATTTAGGCGAGCCCTGTCGCCATCGGCCCCACCAGCTAACATGTACTTTGTCTTG
This sequence comes from Aedes aegypti, assembly GCF_002204515.2. Classification (NCBI taxonomy): domain Eukaryota; kingdom Metazoa; phylum Arthropoda; class Insecta; order Diptera; family Culicidae; genus Aedes; species Aedes aegypti. The sequence continues at coordinate 460,905,178 of NC_035108.1, forward strand.
GCCGCATTCATCACTAGTCCAACCTTTGCTGCCTTGCGTTTCAGGCGGGTGTACAGGTCTGCCACCTTTTCAAATGTTCGGCCGACAATGTCCATATCATCCGCGAAGCAGACAAATTGACTGGATCTCGTAAAAATCGTACCCCGGTTGTTGAGCCCGGCTCTCCGCATAACACCTTCTAGCACAATATTGAACAACAGGCACGTAAGTCCATCACCTCGTCGTAGTCCCCGGCGGGATCCAAACGAACTGGAATGTTCGCCTGTAACCTTCACACAATTTTGCACACCCTCCATCGTCGCTCTTATCAGTCTCGTGAGCTTCCCGTGAAAACGGTTCTCGTCCATGGTTTTCCATAGCTCTACGCGGTCGATACTATCGTATGCCGCCTTGAAATCGATGAAAACGTGATGCAATGGGACCTGGTATTCACGACATTTTTGGAGGATTTGCCGTACAGTAAAGATCTGGTCCGTTGTCGATCGGCCGTCAACGAAGCCGGCTTGATAAGTTCCCACGAACTCGCTTACTATAGGTGATAGACGGCGGAAGATGATCTGGGATAATACTTTGTAGGCCGCATTTAGAATGGTGATCGCTCAGAAGTTCTCACAATCTAACTTGTTGCCTTTCTTGTAGATGGGGCCACCCCTTCCTTCTACTCCTCCGGTGGCTGTTCTGTTTCCCAGATTGTGCCTATCAGCCGGTGCAAACAAATGGCCAGCCTCTTTATGCCCATCTTTATGATTTCAGCTCCGATACCATTCTTACCAGCAGCTTTATTGTTCTTAAGCTGGTGAATGGCATCCTTAACCTCCCTCAAAGTGGGGGCTGGTTGGTTTCCATCCTCCGTTGTCTCGACCTGTGCTCTCAGCGCCATTCGTTCGTCGAAGTGCTGCTTCCACCTTTTGATCACCTCACGCTCGTCTGTCAAAATGCTCCCATCCTTATCCTTGCACATCTCGGCTCGCGGCACGAAGCCGTTGCGGGATGCGTTGAACTTATGATAGAACTTGCGTGTTTCTTGAAACCGGCACAGCTGTTCCATCTCCTCACACTCCGGTCCCTCCAGGCGGTGTTTTCTTCTCCCGAAAGAGGCGGGTCTGCTGTTGCCGTTTCCGTCTATAATGCTCCACGTTATGCGGGGTCGCTTGCTGCAGCATGACCGCCAGCGCTGCGTTCTTCTCCTCCAGAATCTGCCTACATTCCTCGTCGACTCCGTTCCACGTACCCGACGTTGCGAAGACGTTGAGAGAATCTTTCACGTATCGCTCTCTGTAACTATCATAACATGCTGCACATTATGAGAGACTGTTTATCGTATACTGCTACAACTTTGATCAGATTGGGGGGATAGTAGTGCATGATAAAACCCCTCTAAACATGCTCCAAGCCTGGGGGACACTATTACTATTGAAAGTTCGTGGATTGTTAATTGTGCCAGTAAAGAAAAACACCTATCCCCAACGGTAAACAAGCGAGAAAAATGGATTTTATCATCGCTCTCTCTTTGGGGCTCTCGCTCGCTGCTTCCATTTATCAGACTTGTTACACCTTGCGATACAATAACGATCGTGCACCCCAACAGATGGGATGTTTTTCTTTGCTTGCTTTGATCGTGCTTCATACTCAAATGAGAGCGAATTCTGCAACGCCTGATCGCAAGGTGTAACAAGTCTGATAAATGGAAGCAGTGAGCGAGAGCCCCAAAGAGAGAGCGATGATAAAATCCATTTTTCTCGCTTATTTACCGTTGGGGATAGGTGTTTTTCTTTACTGGCACGATAAACAATCCACGAACTTTTAATAGCAATAGTGTCCCCCAAGCTTGGAGCATGTTTAGAGGGGTTTTATCATGCACTACTATCCCCCCAATCTGATCAAAGTTGTAGCAGTATACGATAAACAGTCTCTCATAATGTGCAGCATGTTATGATAGTTATAGAGAGCGATACGTGAGAGATTCTCTCAATTTTTTCAGGATTCAATCCCTGTAGATGATAGAATGCAACTTTGTTGGGTCTTTTTCACTTTAGGATACAAGATTGCATCACTACTAAGCAGCCTGAATTGAAAAATTGCCAAGAAACTTGCATCTTGTCACCTTTGTTCACTGAAGAGAGACGATCGTTGAAAAGAAATCGATCTTGTTCTAGTACACGCTTGAAATGTGCAAGTTTATTTGTGTTTGGAGATGATTTGCTCTCCAGATGCATGTTTCTGTCATCCCAACTAACGGGCAGGATTCGCTAGTTAGGATGCAGTTGTGGCAAAGACGAAACAAAGACCTCCATGTCGCTTGTAGTTACCCAACATTTTATGGCAGCGGAATTTGGGGCAAGTGTGCCACCCCTGATTTTTTGTAAAAACTACAAACTATATTTTTTATTTGAGCTTAACAATATGTTCCCTAATAGTCCATAATACAATGGTCAAAATATGACGCAAATTGCTCTATTTTTCACGAATTTACATCGACTTTTGTGAAAACCATAAAATTTCAGGGATTTTTTATAAGATTTCGTTGTTTCTAAATAGCATGGTGAGAGGTAAATTAATAACAAATTTTTCTAACGTACTGTACATTGTGAAGCTATACAATTGACATTGTGTAAGTAATTGTGGCATTTGAACGAAAAAAATATTTAGTTTTACATACAAAATCCATTTTGGTTGAAATCTATGCTTTTTGGGGCAAGTGTGTCACCTATTTGGTAAACAAAAATGGTTGGGGTGAAATTCATAAAAATGTAAACATCATCAACAAAATCATGATAATGAACCAAAATGAGGCACCAGTAGTGGTTTTTGAAGTATAGAAAAGGAATAGCGAACATTTTTGCTCCCACAATGATTTTTTCTCCAAATATTCGATAATAACATGGTTTTAGGCGTTTTAAGAACTATTTTACTTATTTTCATCAATATTTTACCTTTATTTAGTGCTGATCTAGTGTAATATTATACAAATCCTCCATAATGAAAGAGTAATTCATATATCGCATTGAATGGAGACAATAAAACCGATTTTAGTTATTCGAATAGACTAGTAGAGAGTTCCACATGTGATGAACCTTGTTATAAAGCATCTCCTCATGACGGTAAACCTAAAAATATTTTTAAAATTGTCAATTAGGCTCTGCTTTGTTAGCAATATTAACAGGAAATAATGAAAATTTCATTACAAGTAAAATTACATGAATGTTCATTCGATGGCCGTCTTGCCCCATAAGGGTGGCACACTTGCCCCATAGTGTTGAGAATCAGGGTATTTTAGACGATATTTGAGGAGCTCCAAAACTAATACTTTTTGAAATTATTTTCTTTTTAAATGGCACAGTGCTAATAAAAAGATGTGAAACTAACATCGTGAGGCTGAATTGGCGGGTTTTTTAAGCTTTAGACAAAGTTAGAGAACAATTTGCTTAAGGTGGCACACTTGCCCCAAATCCCGCTAGATGATCTGCTCATATCGAGAAAAACGCATCTAAACATAAATGTAAAAGTTTTCGTAACACCGCTGCTGGCAGTCGAAAATTCTTGTGGCATTTCTCAACGCATAATCATTGATTTATAAAAATATGTCCAATAACTAAAATTTAGTTGATGCGATTGTTTTTCCTGTGCAAATCCAAGATAAGAGCAAATGGGACCGAGGATTTCTCTTGCAAAATGCAAATATACCCGCATACCAGTCCCATTACTTGGGACTCGCTTACTTTGTTATCGCGTAGGGTGACAAATTTGTTTTCAAGTTTACAAGAGATTCTAAGACATCATTCCATTCAAAACTATTAGGAATCGCATCTTTTATTATTAAAACTGTGTGGTGCTGAAGATAATCCCAGATTGGTTGGACCGGTGCGACCGACCAACACGAAAAAAATTCTATATCCACTTGCAGTTGATCCTGGATTTGATACACAGACCAAGGTGTAGGTAGAATCGAGCAAGTTCTGGAGGCCTGATGTCAGCGAAGCTGTTGGAAATTTGCTAGAGGTAGATAATCATATTAAGTGTCCTACATCCTACATCCAGGACCTTCTTTTCCGGCATTCGATGTCACACTTAGTTTGACCTATTTTGTCGACTGCAAATGCTAGTGACTATATGCACATTTTAACGCTGGTCTCAAAAGCTTTCATGAAGGGGTCTTTGGACGGTAAATCTACATGAGATTTCGTTGATATTACCGGATGACGATAGTAATGACGGACATGGACTCACTGCAATATGGTTTTCTATAATTTATCGCATAAGAAGGCTTTATGAGAATATTTCCAAGCCAAGCAAAAATAAGCGTAATTGAATAAAGCTGATTTGAATCTCTGTAATTTGTGTTATTTCTACTTTTGATGTGATGAAAACTACGATGTAAGATTACAGAAAACCTTACAGTAATACTCTTGGTTGCATTCCATCGTAATTTACTGATGGGACTGTTATGCGGGTATATTCAATATGGGACGCACATGGTTTGGTATTTTTTTCGCATTTTGTCCATACAAAAACACAATTTTAAGAATGATTCCGAAAAGTACACTAAAAATAAACACTATTCATGGAGCTAACTCAAATGTGACGAAAATTGAAATGGGACTGTTATGCGAGTATGGGCAGTGATGTAATAGAACAAAATATAGAATGCTGTGAAAAGTGTACTGCGAACTGTTAAACTTGGGTGCTTTTTGTAGTACCAACCCGAGCAAAGCTTGAGACAATATTGAAAACTAATTTTTATGTTGTAATGTCGTGAATTTTGATAACTCAGTTGTCATTTTCGTCGTTTTAACGGTTAAAGGCCGGTTTGCTACTGACAAGAAAAGGAATCGCCTATCTCGATGCGTGGAAAATTTCTCCCAAGAAATGTTGAAGAAAATCATATCTTTCTGATCGCAGTACGCAGTTGAGAAGAAATGTCACTTCAAAGGGGGCTCTCTGTAGGAAATTTCTTGACCCTTTCAATCAAGAAATTTCTTTACTGCAAGGAATCGATCAAGAACGCGCTTTTTTCTGATCGCAGTACGCAGTTGAAAAGAAATGTCAATTCAAATGGGAGTCGCTGTAGCAAATTTCTGCAAGGAATCGGCGAGAAATTTATTTAGCGATTCCTTTTCAGTAGCAAATCAGGCTTAAAATAACAAAACTGAAAACAGAAAAATGTTCCCATGAAATCAAATTGAGAACTGTTTCTGCAATCATGGAGAGCAAATTGAGAACTGATTGGGTTGTACATATCTTCGATTGAAATAGAAACGAGTTTGCGACAATTTCTCCATTTTTATATTTATACATGTAGCACGAAAAAAAAAACATAATGGTAAATTGTCGCAAATAAATAATAATAATAAAATGAAAACATTACCAAAAATTTAAAATGATGGCAGAACAAAGACAAAACATGATATCGAATATGTCAATGACAAATTGATATCAAATTATGATATCAGCTTGATGATGCCTGAATATGTTTTCGACTTTTTGGCGGTGGATGTTGGACTCGGGAAGGGACCGAATTCAGTACTAGAAGTGATACCATTCTGAGCCCAACTACTAAAGATTGCACTCGGAAAAAATGCGACATTTTGTTTTGGGTGTAACTTTTTATCGCGTGGGTAAAAATCAATGAAATTATGGGTAATACTAGAAACAAGAAGAACTACGCCATCAAATCTTGGGCGTCGAAGTGGTTCGTCCACCTGACCATGAAGCGGGTTGGGCTACGTGTTTTAGAGGTCAGCAACGCGCAAAACTGGACTGACAAGCAAAACACAGTGGCCAAATTGCGTGCGCAAAAGCTGTACCGTAAGTGGCTGTTCAAGCCAGGCTGTCTCGTCATGGACGACGAGACATACATCCAGGCGGACACCAAACAAATCCCCGGCCTCGAGTTTTTTTGCCGGTACGTCCCGCATGGAGTTTCCGGAAAAGTTCCAGAAGAGAAGGATGGACAAATTAGCGGAGAAATACCTGTTATGGCAGGCGATTTGTGAGTGCAGATGGTACAGTAGGGTTCGGTACAACAGGCACCATAAACGGGCAGATTAATCAAGATGAATGCTTGCAGAGGCGCTTGCTGCCCTTCCTCCGCTCTCACCGTGGTCCCACGATGTTCTGGCCGGATCTCGCTTCGTGCCATTACGCCAAGGCTGTAATGGATTGGTACGAAGTGAAGGGCGTTAATGTTGTCCCGAATACACCAGACCTTCGTCCGATCGAAAAGTTTTGGGCTTTTTAAAAACTTTGGATTGCAACTTTTGAAAATCTCAATGAAATTTGTAAAATTTCTCGAGAAAATTATGATGTTGGCCAGAATACGGTTCATTTACTACACTGAGAACAGCGTTGCAGTTTAAAATACTATATTAGAGGGTTAAATTAAATACACAACGCCAATTGATTTGTGCAGACTAAATTTGCATTTATTTGAAATATTTTGTGCATTCATTTTTACCACGGTACCATTTCGACAGTAAAAATTACTATATCATGGTTAAAAACTTGCAGCAAGCCAGAATCGAACCGAGGATCTTGCGATTTGTCAAGCGCGAACGCTTACCGCTCGGCTATCGATGCGGTTGAATTGCGAAGGACCAAAACGCAAATAAATCAATCGTGATTGGAATAGTAAATTTAAAAACTTTTTCATGGTTCTCATTACTTCAACGCTTGTTTCAGTGTACACATATCTATAGTGGAACTGATGTTTTTTTTCCTAATTTCACACTGATTCTGATAAGATTTTATTTAAAAATTATTCGTCTAATACTCTTTTTTATAAATCATGCCACAATATACAAGGGAAAATTTGATACTATAATTTCCCAGGAATTAATCAAGGGTTACTTCCAGAAATTCTCAAGACAATGCAGCCAAGAACATCTACAGAGTGTGCTTCGGGAGTTCTGTAAGAATCGCTCGAAAAATCGTCAAAATATTCTTCCAGTCGAAATACGCACATTTGTCAAAAGAGAAGCAATTAGGGCGGCATTAGAAGATACAATCCTCAAATCTACTTTTTTGTTTCTGTTCATATGAAATCCATAAAAGCCTTTCAAAATACTACGGTTTACAGTTTTTTCAAGCCTTAATAAGGCGAATTTTGTTGGCCATAAATGAATGCATTTCCCCTACGGGTGACAGGCATATCTTTTACCGTTTTAGCATACCTTTTTCATGGCTTGCACAGATCGATTCAAAGCCCTTTCAAGACGACTGTATGCCAACCCCTGCCGTAGAACATGTTCCGCGAGCGTGCGTTACGTCGTGAAAGGGTTACGCGGGTTTGATTGGTGATTCATTGATTGTCTTTGCTATTGTTCTCTATTTTTGGGAGAAACATCAAGAGCACCAGAAATTTACTCTTTTTGTGTTCTTTTTTATTTCGCTAACCAGGAGCGTCTTATTTCTGGTGTTACATCCCAACTGGGACAGAGCCTGCTTCTCAACCAGCTGTTCAAAACACATCCACGGTTATTAACTAAAAGCATTCTTCGCCAATTGAATATTTATATGTGGCGGGCAAGCATGTCGAGAAAGTTTCCTTTACGAAATGTTCCTCGACCGAGTCGAACCCACGATCATCAACCTGGTCTTACTGAATTGCTGCGTGTTTACCACTACGGCTATTTAGGACCGCAATACATGACCGGGAGCTAAAATGGTTTAAGTTTCGCATAAAGTTCGTTTGAGGTTTCTGTGAAGCTTTGATTGCATTGTGTATGCTGCCCGAACACGCCGCAAGACGTGATCTGAATAAATCATTTTGTGTGTCACATTATTAGTTTTGGCTGAGTAGGTGTGTGATTCTTATTCAACAGCATTTTTATTCGGATGTGATCAATGCTCCTAAATAAATTGATTAATAATGAGCATTGCCTAGTCGCTTAGAGGAGCCACGTAGATGGATCAGCGGATAAATGTCTGCCTCATTCATTTCTGGACATACTTCAAGCAAATAACTGTATTTTAAAATTGAATTTCAACGTGAGTCCTGGACGAGTTTATGTCAAGATATGTTTAGCACTTTTATCGACTTTTCATTAGGTTTGTCAAACTGCCTCACTATTTTCTATTTGAGTCTTGCTTCAATAAAATCAATCTAAATCATCCTATTTTTTTCTCTTTTCAGTAAATAATAGTGTACTTATAAACAATTCCTTTTGATTAAGGAAAATGTTTTATTAGTTCCAATTAGCAAACGAACGAAACATTTAGTAAGTAATTCAATTAAATCCTGAATCCTACTCGACAACTCTGATATTCCTATTCTTTCAGATTCATAAAATACTCGATTATTTCTCGGTCAATTCGGAGAGGCAATCATCATGAACACAGCTGGTCGCTTCCAGTCGGCAAAGAATCTTCAGCCGGCTCGATCCTTGCGCACTCCGGCTCAGAACCGTAACGGCCCGGGAAACTACGGCTTGCCCTTGGAACAGAACAATCCATACCAACAGAACAACAACTGGCAGCAGAACAATCTCAGCGGTGGCCAAGGCTTTGGTGGTTATCATATCAGCAATAACAACAACAATAACGGATACCGAACGCCATCGGTGGCTTCATCTCCATCGTCGACAAATGGTTTCAAAGGAAACAATGGATTCAACAATAACAACAACGGAAATGGCAACGGTTTCCACGGCTCGAAAGGTCATGGCCAACGACGTCACGATGTGCTGCGTTCGCCAAATACAAGCATGGACAGCAATTGCAGCACGGCAAGCAGTGGCAGCAGTGTCAAAGAAATCCCAACCATTGTCACTTTCAGTTCTACCACGTTGGCCGTCGGAACGGTTCATGAGGTCTACATCTCGTACGTTGAAAATGGACCCAAACTGTTCACGGTGCAGTTGAAGGCCAAGGAAAATTCGCTCAATCAGATGATGGCAGCACTGGAACGAATCCCGTTACGCAATCTCACCCGCAAGCCAACGCTGGGAATGGCCTGCATCGCTCGTTTCTCTGAGGATCGTGTTCTGTACCGAGCACTGATCATGGGCATCAATATCGATTCTTGCCTTGTGTCGTATGTCGACTATGGAAACACGGAGACCGTCGACTTCAAGAACCTGTACGAGATTCCCCAGGAACTCCTCAAGCATAAGGTTTTCTCGATGCGTTTTACTTTGTCGAAGGTGAAGAGCCTGGAGGATTCTAATGCCGATATCGCTGGATTGTTCTCCTCACTGGTGATGGACAAAGTCCTCAACTTGAAGGTGATGCCACTCGAAGGGCCAGCGTTTGTGCAGTATTGCGAGCTGTACGACAACAAAGAGAACGTCTTTGAAAAACTGTTCAACTTATGCAAGTCAAAACCGCTGAAATACCCAGCGGGTATCACACTGGATCGTGGCAGCAGCTGTATGATCATCATTCGTTTCATCGAATCGTGCCGACAATTCTACATCCAACTACTGGAGAGCGTTGAGCGTTTCGACAAACTGATGGACCAATTGGCCGAGTGTTGCCGCAAGAGCTCAACGTTCAACGCGCTGAACGTTGGAGATTGCTGCGCCGCCTGTCTGAGTGACGTTGAGTGCTATCGAGCGGAGGTGGTCAGCGTGGCTAGCAGTAAGGTGAAGGTTCGCCTGGTCGATTACGGTAACACCATCACGTTGGAAAAGAATCAGATTAAACGGCTTCCTCCCAAGTTCGTCGACGAGCAACCGCAGGTCGTTGAATGCTGCTTGGAAGGATTCCAGGTAAGTTGGGTATTTCCTAGTACATTAACCACAGTAAGTATGGAATCGCACCATCAAGTACCACAACACTCTAGTTGAATATTGCAGCATCCTGAAAAAGTTTTGCATCACCTGAAAAATACAATATATAAGATTGAATATCTCGGAATTCCAGGGCTGGTAGCAAGTCACTTTTTAGTGACTTGGTCACTTTTTTCGACCTAGTCACTAAAAAGTCACTATTTCCAACAAAAAGTCACTGAAGTCACTTTTTTCAGAAAAATGGTCACTGAAGTCACTTCTTTTCGTGATCTGATGATAATGAAATTTAAGGCTGGGTTAGCTTTTCTAACTCAAACAGAAAGAAAGAAATATTTGTTATTATAAAGACAATAATGTGGTTTTGAAATCAAAAAGTCAAGATTCTTGACTCAAGAATAATAGGGACTATGGGGTCTATTTTATAAGTCAAGTCGATCGAAATGACTCGACTGGAGTCACTGTCGACCAAAAATTTCACTCGACAAGGCACTGTCACTCGAGTTTTTCGACACTTGTCACTCAAAGTGACTGGATTAATATGGGAGTCGACGGGTGACGTCTGAAATATGGATGCTTACTTTGATCGACAGTGACTTAAGACGAGTCACATGAATCTGCTCGATTTACAAAATAGACCCCTATATTATTATTGCCTCTTTATTAGGGGGAAATTCAGCCCGAGTTTGGTGCATTCCCGCCAATTTGGTGCAACTTTCTGGAAGAATTCAAGTGAATATTTCGTAGACATTTACAGCGGAAAATTTTAAAGTTTCCTGGGAAAAGATTTGGAGAACATTCTAGCAAAAACATTCTAGAATGACGAAAACCAGGACCAACATCTGATCTGAGTAATCTACAGCTATGGAAGGAATTCAAAACCAGATTTCTGAAGAAAACATCATCAAAACTCCTCCGGAATATAGGGTAACGGTCGTATTTTGGACCCCCTAAGGAAGTGAATTTAGTTTTTTGTCCCAATTAATTAATTACACAACATAATCATGTCAAAGCATATGTCATAATGTGGAGAAATACTTCCTCTCCGAGATAAAAATCCCTATTCGGTCATGCAGGATCCAAAAAACGTCGAAAATAATTGAATTGTGAAGCACTGTTTTTCATCATTATGGACACACCAATACATTTTGGACCCTCAAAGTATATATTTTGGACCCCCGGATTTTTTTTTCGTTTGGCGATAAAGTCCACGACACTGTATGTATAATATGCTTGCCCATAGTCTAATCAATCGATTGACAATGAAAAACCGAAGAAATCCCACGCTTTTAGTTCAGAAATGTGAAAAAAGTTTTTGTTTACATTTGAAAAATTTCTGACGGCTTCAATTTCTGTGTGCAACATGTTGTAACGGTTGCATGGATGAACCGATTAAATTAAATTGGCATGCGAATTAAGGTGGTCTTTCGATTCAAACTGGGAAATTTGCAGGAAAATGGCTCAGGGGGTCCATAATATATAGGGGTCCAAAATGTATTGGTTACCCTAAGCCAGAGATGGCTGGAAATAACAAAAAAAGAAAAAAAAAAAAAGATTTATCAGAAACTCGTCCAGGACTTCAAAGGCGAGTTCTAATTTTGCTGGAAATCGTTTCAGACATTACATTAGAAATTCGAACAAATAAATAATACATGTTTCTAACGATTAACCCTTGACACTGTTTTTACACGACTTTACTCAACTATTTCTATACAAAAGGCATGTTTCTATAATGAATGCTAGAACATTGTTGAACGATAATAATTAAACCCTCTATCGGAAGCTTCATATTTTAATGCAATAAAAATATTCAAACCTCAATAGAGCGCTGCATATGACGAGCCTAACCTCACTTATTTGACAGCTGCTGGTCCTGTTGTTTACGTTTTGGACTTAGTCGTTTTTTCCATCATTTTTTCATCTTCGCATTTCTATCACCAGCATGCTGATGGTGACGATTTTCCACGGTAGGAAGATAGAATAATACGATCCGTGGGTATCTGCAGTGGATTTGACCTCTCCTCGCAGCAAACTTTCACGAAATTAAGAATGATTCGAAAAAAGTACTAAATCCAAACTGTAAACAACAGGACCAGTACCTGTCAAAATTGATGCGTGACGTCACAGTGCAGTGGTGTAAGTTTCGGTCAGCCAATCGGGAGCGTCTTAGAGACTCCCCGACTCAACTGCCTCAGGGTCGGCACGCTTACCTTAATTTACCGCGGACAGGGAATCTTCGCACTAGAATATAGGAAAACCCACAGCACTTCACTGATCAAAACTCCTACTTTATTTCCTTCACTAGGTTGCTTTATTGGGCTACAACTTTCTCCTCACTAACCACTTCTTTCCCACTTTCTTATTAGCTAATCTGACCTTTTTCCTGATAGGGGCCCCTTCTTCTCGCAGCTACCACCACACTCCACGCTGCTTTCCGGCTTGTTAATGACCTTCGGTGTTCTCCTACCGCTCTCGAATTCCTCGGCCACGTCTGGCCACGCTCTCCTCGAGTTGGCTTGGGGGATTTCGGCTGCAGCCTTTCGGGACCCTTCTATGCGACCTAGCTACCGATATGTTGACGGATCGGTCTTCGGCCAACGACGGAGCCGGAATGTACCCGGAATAGGGCGCTAGGACGGCGTAGGGCGGTAATAGAATTTTGTGGTTCTATACCAAAAACGGCGGGGTCCTGGTATGGGATTAGATGCGATATTAAACCACAGTAGTAGAAATTAAGTGGTTCTCAGCAGTTACCTGACTTCCACTTCTAGTTCACTTCTTCCTCTCAAACTTCTTCACTACTCTTTAAATTTTGGTACCGTGTACGCACCAAACTTTGCGCAGTTAAGAAATTATCATCGTATTTTTGCTTCAAATAAGGCTAAAATATGTATTTTTTTATTCAATTTTCTGTCAAAGATAGGCTTTTAGCCTTTCAGTAGAACACGTGATTTAAAAAAAATAAAAAAGATTCATAAAAAATTAAAAAAATGCAAGAGGTGATGCAATACCTTGTGCCTAACATTGCGCACAAAATCTGAATTGTTCCTAACTTTGCGCATAATGTTCCTAACTTTGCGCATGCCTTAATTGCTCGTTCGCTCTAAATAATTTTACTTTTTTACTGGTTTTGCATTAAATAAAAAGGTTACAACTAATATGAGTTTCATCAGTAGTTTTTCCGTGAATTTAAATTCAATTTAATTTATTCAACAACCACAAACATAGAGTGACCACGAATAGTGATTTACACTGTTCTTATTTTTTATTATATATTCACAAGATTACAATCTGAGCAATATAGTTTACAGCCGTAGCATATACTTATTTGTTTTCGTACGTTGCTTTATATAATTTATTCTCTTGTTTTTTTTTTTTAATTTTTTAACCTTTTTTTATTTTTTTGTTGTTTTTGTTTTTCGTTTTTCCTATTTTGTTTCATCTCCTTCAATAACTACCGAAATTCGATGCTCGTATTCACTGCTGATGGCCGTGAACGATTCAATTTCGCACAATTTAGAAGCTTTCTAAAGAAAATCTTCTCTGTTGTACATGTCGTCAGCTGGAAGTGAAGGATTTCCAGATGAACTTGACGAGTCATTAGCAGTGATGTGCTTCAATTAAAGTTCAGACATGCTATGCTCGAGAGATTTCTCGTTTGTCTATTAATATTGCAAGCTGCAGGTTGCTTAGGGACTGTCCCTTAATGGACGGACCTTTACTTTCAACTGAAGCTTCATCGAATCCATGGAAAGCATCGATAAGTTCGGGATTCGATGTATCGTTGATCTCTCGTGATTAATTATTTTTTATTTATTTGACGTCAGTACGGATATTCCATAATTGAACGTTTTTTGCTAGACAACTGAATTTTGAATTATTGTCCATGAAGTGGTAAGCCAACCTTTGCGCTATCAATTTTCCAAGTTCACAGTAAAAGTCTCCTCCTGCGTCAAGTGGGTTTTCCGAGATTTTTCGATGCAAACCTTGCCTTCAGCTTCATACAAAAGGTCCTTTCAGAAATATTATATGTAGCCACTGCCTTATGGATTGAGTGACCATTCCTGGTAAGATCGACAGCTATTATCATTTGTAATGACGTACATGTATGTACGTGCCATTTTGAATTGCTAGAAGTGCGCAAAAATTAAGACCCTCATGTAAAAAATGGGTCCTAACATTGCGCATCGCTTTTTTTTCAAATAAAAATTCGACATATTGTATGGAAAATTGAGGGAATTACTAGAATATTACCTCTTTTTGCAAATACACCGCAAATATACATCTCACAACACAGTTTTGTTCGAAAAAATGTTGATTTTTGGCAAAGCCACTCCTTAGTGCTTGTGCTAAGACGGTGTAAAAGTTGACGTTTATACGTGTGACGATAGGGTTTTTGGGTTATTTACTAACATTTACGAGGTTTTCTTAGTAAACAAATGTATGTCAAATACTTATTTCACATAAACGAACATGTTACTGAAACTGAATTGTTGAAAAAATCATTGATTAATTATCATTTTTTCATGCTTCTTAAAAATGCGCAAAGTTTGGAGCTGCGCAAAGTTAGGTGCGTACACGGTAATGCTTTCCAACTTGCTTCTTCAACAGACTCCGGGTAAATGAACGATCTTTGGTTTAAATTTTGCCTTCCAGGTTCTTGACCTGCTTGGCCGGTCATTGCCCTTTCATTCGGGTCTTATCAACGATGGCCCCCATTTCGCCACCCCTCATGGCCGCCCGAATGTTATGCTCCAGGACATCTGGTGGTGGGTTTTAGAAGCTCAGTGGGTGGTAGCCTGTGTGGTTAAGGTCATAAGACATACTACTGCCCTACCTGTATGTCTAGTGGGTCTGTCTGGGAAACCTGCACAACTAATACAAACATTACCTGTCATACATTTTTACGGACCAACAAAACTACAAAATCTCCTCAACACTATCAATCAACAAACCAAACACTTACAGTGGAGTATAACTTCTTTTGTTTCTCGATATTTTTGTATCATTATTTCACAGGGCCCGACTTCATCTTTATTACTCATCACGACACCTTTTGCTATAATCATACAGAACGTGTGTAGTACAGTCTACAGTGAACACTTGATTTGCTTTAATGCTATTAGAATGGGTTCTACCCATTAGGTATACACAATAGACTGGCCCTTAAACAAAAAAGTTGTAAAATTCAAAGGGGCACCCCCTAGATATGTTCCTTAGGGTAAGAAAAAAACTCTCTCAAAATTTCAACTCATTTGGCTGCTCCCCCAGCTGGCGCATTCAATTCAAAGTTTGTATGGAATAATCGTCTCAAATATATTGAAAATTGACCTTATGTTACTGTTTCGTCTCGTACACTAGTTAATCGCGTTCAATTGAGCCCAGAATGACAAATTCACTAGTTGATACGCTAATGAACATAGTTGCCGAAGGTTGTATTTAGATTTAAGCTCATTTTCATTAAGCTTTCAGTTGTTGAAAGTTAGGCTTAGATCAGCACTCCCGTACAATCACACATGTGCATGAACCGCGTGCCGCAGCTCGCCCAGCGTCATAGGTGGCTATGATGCGCTTAGTGGCTACCACCCAGCTAAGTTAAAGGAATACTAAGCAATATTGCAAATCTACTTCAGATAGTTAAAACACCAACTTTATCAATTTTAATCATCATACAACCTTCTACAATATTGTTTGCTATAGTATCAAGTAGTGTTTTTGACATTCTGGGTTCAATTGAACGCGATCAACAATTTTCCTGACTCAAACAGGAGATGATGTGCTGTTTCCTATATGTTGGAGCTGAAAATCCCATATTAACTTCAATTCAATTGCGCCAGCTCATGGAACGACCAAATGAGCTGAAACTTTCAGGAAGTCTTCCTCTAACCCTAAAGAATAATCCTGGCGGGTGCCCTGTGTAATTGTACAACTTTGTTTTTCTCCCATACTAAGGTGGGCCAGTCTAATACACAACAATCAAAAATATAACATAGGAACCTATATAAAGCTAATGTTTGTCTCGTAAAAAAATGATAAATGAAATCTCTTCTACTTGACCGAAGAAGGTGATATTCAATCATTGATTAAAAGGCTTGTTTAGTTCGAAGACCCAAATTGAACTGCTGTATTCAATGAATCTGGATTCTTTAAATAGGCCTAAAAGTGTTGCACCGGTATGTGCTACATTAATGGTTTTGCCTAGAAGTAATGGGTGAAGAGTTCTGGAGCACATATGCTGAGGTCAGCGTGACAAAATAATTGTGGTCCGATCGTTGCCTATCGCGATCGATCGAACTGTTAATCGAGCTCCCCGCAAATGCGTGGAACCTAGATGTTGGTTCATCGTTCGCGTCAGCGTATATTTTTATGACCACCGAATTAACTTAACTGAAGATGGGCACGTCTTTTGACTGTGCACCACACTCTTTTTGACCATTCATGACAATCAAGTCTTATATCGGACAGATAACTGTTAAGAAAAAAAAATGCAGTTCTATACATAAAACGTATTTTCAATTCTAGTCGTTTTTATGACCAATACTTGTAGTTTTCAAGTCACTTTTTGGTCACTATTTGGTCACTTTTTTGATCATTTTGGTCACTAAAGTCACTATTATTTTGCTGTCTGACTGCTACCAGCCCTGGAATTCTTACTATTAACAATAGTTTGGTCTTCAGGTAAGTTGCATGTAAATCAAGATATATTGTCAAGAAATACATGATTGGGCATGCGATCTGCTCATGTGGAAAACACATATGCAGAATACTGAAAATCAGCTCATCTTCAGATTCCCATTATTCCTAACCAAGGTAGTGCAAGCGAAAGACTGTGAAGCAGACAGGCACGGAGAAAACGAATTACTCAAAAATAAGTTTTTTTAAACTCAAAATTAAGTAAAGGCAGTCGAACTGAGGAAATGGGTGATTTTCATTCTGTCAAATACGTATATTCAACCCAACTTTTGAGTTGTTCAATGAAAACCCAAATTTGAGTAAAAGAAGACTTGTTCAACTTTTAGCGCTCTTTGCCACAAAGTTTTAAGATTTGAACTTGCGTACTTTCTGAGACGAAACTAGTTGAGGAATCTAAGATAATTTCATTCAAACATATTACTGCTGGTGTTAATTGTAAACAACATTGGTCACTAAACGTGTTTAAAAAGCCTAAACATTGCATTCTACCGTGTACGCACCAAACTTTGCGCAGTTAAGAAATTATCATCGTATTTTTGCTTCAAATAAGGCTAAAATATGTATTTTTTTATTCAATTTTCTGTCAAAGATAGGCTTTTAGCCTTTCAGTAGAACACGTGATTTAAAAAAAATAAAAAAGATTCATAAAAAATTAAAAAAATGCAAGAGGTGATGCAATACCTTGTGCCTAACATTGCGCACAAAATCTGAATTGTTCCTAACTTTGCGCATAATGTTCCTAACTTTGCGCATGCCTTAATTGCTCGTTCGCTCTAAATAATTTTACTTTTTTACTGGTTTTGCATTAAATAAAAAGGTTACAACTAATATGAGTTTCATCAGTAGTTTTTCCGTGAATTTAAATTCAATTTAATTTATTCAACAACCACAAACATAGAGTGACCACGAATAGTGATTTACACTGTTCTTATTTTTTATTATATATTCACAAGATTACAATCTGAGCAATATAGTTTACAGCCGTAGCATATACTTATTTGTTTTCGTACGTTGCTTTATATAATTTATTCTCTTGTTTTTTTTTTTTAATTTTTTAACCTTTTTTTATTTTTTTGTTGTTTTTGTTTTTCGTTTTTCCTATTTTGTTTCATCTCCTTCAATAACTACCGAAATTCGATGCTCGTATTCACTGCTGATGGCCGTGAACGATTCAATTTCGCACAATTTAGAAGCTTTCTAAAGAAAATCTTCTCTGTTGTACATGTCGTCAGCTGGAAGTGAAGGATTTCCAGATGAACTTGACGAGTCATTAGCAGTGATGTGCTTCAATTAAAGTTCAGACATGCTATGCTCGAGAGATTTCTCGTTTGTCTATTAATATTGCAAGCTGCAGGTTGCTTAGGGACTGTCCCTTAATGGACGGACCTTTACTTTCAACTGAAGCTTCATCGAATCCATGGAAAGCATCGATAAGTTCGGGATTCGATGTATCGTTGATCTCTCGTGATTAATTATTTTTTATTTATTTGACGTCAGTACGGATATTCCATAATTGAACGTTTTTTGCTAGACAACTGAATTTTGAATTATTGTCCATGAAGTGGTAAGCCAACCTTTGCGCTATCAATTTTCCAAGTTCACAGTAAAAGTCTCCTCCTGCGTCAAGTGGGTTTTCCGAGATTTTTCGATGCAAACCTTGCCTTCAGCTTCATACAAAAGGTCCTTTCAGAAATATTATATGTAGCCACTGCCTTATGGATTGAGTGACCATTCCTGGTAAGATCGACAGCTATTATCATTTGTAATGACGTACATGTATGTACGTGCCATTTTGAATTGCTAGAAGTGCGCAAAAATTAAGACCCTCATGTAAAAAATGGGTCCTAACATTGCGCATCGCTTTTTTTTCAAATAAAAATTCGACATATTGTATGGAAAATTGAGGGAATTACTAGAATATTACCTCTTTTTGCAAATACACCGCAAATATACATCTCACAACACAGTTTTGTTCGAAAAAATGTTGATTTTTGGCAAAGCCACTCCTTAGTGCTTGTGCTAAGACGGTGTAAAAGTTGACGTTTATACGTGTGACGATAGGGTTTTTGGGTTATTTACTAACATTTACGAGGTTTTCTTAGTAAACAAATGTATGTCAAATACTTATTTCACATAAACGAACATGTTACTGAAACTGAATTGTTGAAAAAATCATTGATTAATTATCATTTTTTCATGCTTCTTAAAAATGCGCAAAGTTTGGAGCTGCGCAAAGTTAGGTGCGTACACGGTAACCGATTAATCATGCAAGTTGTTATGTAAATATTTCATTTAACCGCCAAACACCTAAAAAACACACGGTTGAGTAAAAATAACTCAACGTGCGGCATTTAGAGTGCATACTGCACGTTGAGTAGTTTAAACTTAATTTTGGATGAAAAAATGCGGCATCCATTTTGAAATGTCAACGCTGTTCATTTCAGATCAGTCATCAGCGGTGTAAGACGTAAGCGTCATGATCTGCTTTGTTTATTCAAAGTTGGACAAAAAATCCATAATTTAGTGAAATTTTGTTTAGTAAACTTTGATTAGTACGTTAATACTGTTCCTGACGTCGGTTTATACAAAACTCCTAACAGCAGTGAATTTTTCGGATTTTGTGAAGGTAAATGTCCTCAACTTGCTTCTACCGAAAAGTTCGGTGTACAGAAAAGTATTAAGTTAAACGGTCTTTTTCTTTTTCAGGAATTCAGTTATTAATAGATTGTTGTTGATGCACGATTTTTGGAATCAAGGACAGTCGGTTCCCGATAAATTTACTACACTGCAGGTAACTGTCGAGTTTCTTTTCGCCGTTCCTGCCACCCACCGTACACGATTTTCGGCACCAGGAGCGGGTTGTATGTTGTAATGTATCCTTACAATATAGCACTGATACCGTGTTTAATTAAAATAAAAAGTTTTATCTGCTTTATCGTTCAAATTGAGTTCTATTTATTTTCATTTATCGCAAAAACATGACATCGTTGTTTCATTTACATTTCACATCGATAAAAAATACCTATTTTTGAGTATTTTCACTCAAGGCAGCATTAGGTAAAAATTACCCACTGGTAGAATTCGGTGCGGTAACCCAAATTTGAGTACTAGGCTATTTACTCAAATTTGGGGTAACGCACAAAGGTGCCGGGTTGGGTAGGAAGAACTCAAATTTGAGTACTTCGTTCTCTCCGTGGGAAGAAGATAGCCAACGTACGGTTCAAGATGACTCCGGTGTAGAATTCTTGAAGATTTCGTAGTGAACCGTTAGACGTAGCAGTTCACCGTGGTACATTTGACATAACTACGAAACCAGACGAGAAGAAAATCATCGTAGACATGGAAACAGCGATAACCAAACCGTAACAGTGAAGGGCCAGCAAGGAACATAGTAGCAGAAAAGACGAGACGAGGATCCTAAAAGAACTTAAAGAAACGCCTCTGTTCTTTATCGAGGCGGATTCCGACGAGCAAATTTAGAAAAAAGATAAATGAAGGCCCCTAACGACATTTGAGAGTGGACCACCACTCTCGGCCTTATCAAGCTTACGGAGAAAACGAATGGAGTGCAAGACGATCATTAACGAGGCTCGTTTGAAAGAGACAAATCCCATTCTTCCACGTAAAAGAGTGCTTCCGCAAATCCACTAACCATGAAAGGAGATGTGATAAATCCTTACCCACACACTAAGATCTTACGGTGAATTTCACCGTAATCTCAACAGCTGAACAGTTTGGTGAAATAAAACACCGTAATTCCGTCGAAATTTTACGGATTACGGTGATTTTTCACCGAATACTGTAAAAATTTACCGTAGTCCGTTAATTTATTTTACCGAACTTTTCAGCTGTTGATATTTTACAGGAATCCGTAAAATAATTTAAGTGTGCATAAGCTGGCGAAATAGTCAAGGAATTTCAAGACATGCAGAAGACCTTTCCCACTAGGTGAGACTGTTCTTATTACAAATACGTACCAGTATCAAAGTAAACATCTTGGAAACAGCAAGTGTGTATAAATTATCATTATCCATCTGATCTGGTTATGCATACATGGGGGGCTTGTTGTTAGTGAAAGTGACTTCTGAATTGACGTATCTTTCCAGCCATTCTAAAATGAGATACCGGATCTGCAATAGAGCTACCTTCTCATTTCCGGACTGATGTCTTTGCAAAAATGTAGTATCAAAGTAATGTTGGTGGATTTTTTTCCATAATACCACTGCCGGACAGTGGGGATTAGATGATGAATCATACAAATATACACACATGCCGAAGACCTTTCCCACTAGGTCGGTCAAAAATTCTCAGGAGTTCCTATAGAAATCTGAGTCGGGAAACATCGCGGATGATTGTGCATGAACGAGAGCTGCTTCCAATGCCGAGGAAGCTTCTACAAGCAGACGAAAGGAGCACGTATGGGAAGCCATCTATCTCAGTTTTCGTGCAAGCTATTCATCGAGAACCTGGAGAAAAAAATAAAGTAATTGTTAGAAACTAGAATTAGTAGACCAGTTTTGAATATGCTCTGGCAGTAGGCCATGAACATTTGAATTGAATTATATATACCACTCGTGTACTTCAACTCTTTCTCTTTCTCCAATAAACCTTGTACTAGTTAACATCGTGTTTCTTATCAGATTATGGGCTCTCCGCGTAACCATAGCAACCACGAGTAAGTACGCCGCAATCGGCGGGTGAAAATTTTTTTTCGCGCGTTTGGCGAGTAAGTTTTTCGGTAGCGTGGTTTCGTCGTTTTTCAAAATCGGAAAATTTCGCGAACACGGAAATGGAGGAAGACAGAACGCAGCGCGTGTACCTGTTCGACGGGACAAATTTTTCAAATTGGAGTTTCCGGATGGAGTCGTACCTGGAAGAGTTGGGTTTGCTCCATTGCATCGAGAAGACTCTGGAAGAAGAAGATTTTTTCCCGGTGGATGAAGAGGACTCGGCAGCGGTGAAGAAGGAAAAGGAAGACCAGCGGACCAAGCGGAAGCAAGAAGACGCCAAATGCAAGTCGATCCTGATCCACAAAATCGCGGATTCCCAGTTGGAATACATCCGCGGAAAATCGTCCCCCAGAGCGATTTGGACCACGCTGCAGCACACATTCGAGCGGAAAGGAGTTTCAGGCGTATTCTACCTTTTGAAACAACTTGCCGGAATGAAGCACGACGAGAGACGAACAATGGAGGAGCACATCCTAGCGTTCGAAAAGACTATTCGAGAGCTAGAATCGGCGGAAATAAAATTCGACAAGCCGGTGGTAGTTTTCTTCCTACTACAGTCGATGCCGAAATCGTACGACCAACTCATCACGGTACTAGAAACGTTACCGGTGGAGCAGTGCTCTATGGAATTTGTCAAGTCGAGGCTGCTCAGCGAGGACGCAAAACGGCAGCACAACGGGGACAGACCGGACACGAGCACAGCTTTCGCTGGACGAAGCGGTAAGTTTGTGTTTAAGTGCCACGCTTGCGGAAAGCCCGGACACAAGCGCGTGAATTGTCCAGAAAACGTTAAAAATGAACGCCCTGCATCGAAACCGGAAAAACACAAGAAGAAGAGTAAAGCGCACGTGGCGGAATCTGGTGGTGACGTGGCCTTCATGACGGTTGACGGCGACCCACCCGGAGGAAAATTTCGTTGGATATCCGAGCACATGGTAAGCGACAAAAGTTTTTTGCAAAATGTGCGCACGTTGGATACGCCTATCGTCATTAACGTCGCCAAGTCTGGAGTGTCGCTAACCAGCCGTGTTACCGGCGAAATGAAAATGATTGCCAACGTGGAAGGCAAGCAGCTCACTTGCACGGTTCACAACGTGCTTTATGTGCCAGGATTGTATGCAAATTTGTTCTCCGTGAAGCGAGTTGCAGAACGTAACATGGAAGTGACATTTGGCAAGGATGGTGCGCGAATCACACGTGGTTCCGAAGTGGTGTGCACTGCGACTCGGAAAGGCCGACTATACGAATTGGACGTGGATGTACCGAAGATTGAGTCTGCCATGGTCGCTGATCCAGAGAGTAAGTTGACGTTGTGGCATCGAAGGTACGGCCACATTGGGAATACTGGATTGGTGAAGCTCGTCCGAAGTGGCATGGTCGAAGGCATCGATGTCGGCGGAAATTTGAAACCGGATGCAGGTGTTTGCGAACCGTGCATGATGGGGAAGCAAGCAAGGCAAACGTTCGAAGAAGCAGTTAAACCTCGTTCCATTGGAACTGATCCACACTGACGTATGCGGTCCGTTCACACCAGCCTCTTGGGACGGCCAGAAGATTTTCGTCAGTTTCATCGACGACTTCACACACTTTACGGCGGTGTATGCGTTGAAATCGAAGAGCGATGTACTCGACGCTTTTCGAAAATATGCTGCGATGGCCACCGTGCATTTTGGAAATCGAATCGCCCGGTTGAGGAGCGACAACGGCGGTGAGTACATTAATACCAACTTTATAAAGTACTGTGAAGACGCAGGAATCGTAATGGAGCCAACCGTGCCGTACACGCCCCAGCAAAACGGCGTCGCAGAACGGATGAACAGGACCATCATGGAACGAGCGCGATCAATGCTGGACGATGCAGGATTCAAACGGTCTATGTGGAGCGAGGCGGTTCTGACCGCAGTACACTTAATCAACCGAAGTCCTACTGCAGCCTTGGACGAGAATAAAACGCCATACGAGATGTGGTTCGGGCACAAGCCAAATGTGTCCGGACTGCGTGTCTTCGGAAGCAAGGCATATTGTCACGTGCCCAAGGAGAAGCGGACAAAGCTTGATGCGAAGAGTCAAGTGTGTTACTTGGTTGGCTACGGAATCAACGGATATCGTGTGTGGGACCCCGTGCGAAGGAAGATCGTCATCGCTCGGGACGTGGTCATCGATGAATTGAGGGCCAAACGTCGGGTGGAAGTTTATACTAACGACCACTTGGTGTCCGACCGGCCGGTAACTTTGGATGAAGAACCGGAACAGCGAAATGAAGCAAGCCGTGATCAAAATTCTGAGCCAGCGATTGACGAATCCGAAGATGAAGCTGCTGGTGGCTGTGACACATCGATTGAAGAGTTTGGAAGTGCCGAAGACGATGAAGTTCCAGTACGGCGGAGCGGGAGACTCCGTAAACAACCTGCTCGTTTTTCCGATTATGAAGTATGCATTGCTTTTGCGTTGAATGCGGAAAACTACGTTGAAGCTTTGCCAGACGACATCAACGAGCTTCGAAAGCGTGACGATTGGCCAATAGCTTTTTCAATAGCTTCATCCTGAAGCTCGGGTTTCAGCGCTCACAATACGACAGCTGCCTGTACACGAGAAAGGTCAACGGTGTATGGATGTACCTTGTCCTGTACGTCGATGACATCGTTTTGGCTTCAAGTTCCCTGGAAGAAATTCGAAACATTAAGCAACGTTTGGCAAACGAGTTCGAGATGGACGACCTGCAGGAGATGAAAAACTTCCTGGGCATGCGGATTCAGTACAACATGGAAAAAGGTACGTTGTTGTTGAATCAAACTAAATACATTTCTGCTCTGTTGAAGCGTTTCGGCATGGACGGCTGTAAGCCGGCGTCAACTCCTTTGGACGCTAATCTGAAGTTGGAGAGAAAAAAAGATGGCGACGAAGCGACCCAATACTCTTACCGGGAGCTAGTAGGTTGTTTGACCTATTTGATGCTTTCAACTCGACCCGATATTAGCATCGCGGTGAACGCCATGAGTCGGTTCCAAAGTGGTGCAACCGATGTGCATTGGAGCCATTTGAAACGTGTGTTGCGGTATCTCCAAGGTACCAAGCACCTTTCATTGGAGTATCGACGTGACGCTTGTGCCGATCCACTCATTGGATTTGCAGACGCTGATTGGGGTAGCGACATGGACGACCGTCGCTCAACAAGTGGTTATGTGTTCCAAGTCTATGGTAACACTGTGTCGTGGACAACACGGAAACAGGCAACGATCTCTTTGTAATCGACAGAGGCGGAATATGTATCCCTGAGCCAATCATCGTGCGAAGCAATTTGGTTGCGAAATCTGCTCACCGAATTTGGAGTCACCATGACAAATCCTTTGGTGATTTACGAGGACAACCAGTCCTGCATACACATCGTCGAAGAGCCTCGCGACCAGAAACGGATGAAGCATCTGGACATCCGTTACAACTTCATCAGAGAATGCGTCCAGAACAACGTCATCAATGTGAAGTACATCCCGACTGGAGACCAACTGGCTGATGTCTTCACGAAGGGCCTACCAACTGCTGCTTTCCTGAAGCATCGATCCACACTGGGTCTAAGAGGGGGTGTTAGAAACTAGAATTAGTAGACCAGTTTTGAATATGCTCTGGCAGTAGGCCATGAAAATTTGAATTGTATTATATATACCACTCGTGTACTTCAACTCTTTCTCTTTCTCCAATAAACCTTGTACTAGTTAACATCGTGTTTCTTATCAGTAATAAGGCAGCGTCCATTTATTACGTAACGCTAAAATTTGGAATTTTTTACCCCCTCCCCCCCCCCCTCCGTAACGCTTTTTGTATGAAAAATTTAAAAATTTTGTATGAGCCGTAACGCTTGAGACTACTTCCCCCCTCCCCCTAGAGCGTTACGTAATTTGTGGATGCCGCCTAAGGAGTGTTACCGATGGAGATACGTCGATGACATATTAAGCGTAATGAAGCGGAAGGATCCACCCAGGATTTTGGATGCAACCAACAGCGTACACATAGGGGGGTCCGTAGCCTTGAGGTTACGCTTTTGCTTCATAAGCGGAAGGTCATGGGTTCGATTCCCAGCCTCTCCTCAAACAATCCGCCCAGCCACCAGAAGACGCCGCACGGAGGACCGTGCTTTGGGGAGCACATCCATTCTTTGTCAGTATCAGATGGTGACTGAGACAAAACTGACCCCTTTTCGAAAACAGGTAGCCTCAAACGACTCAGGAACACGGCAAAATGAACTACCGCAAGAGCAATGGATTAGGGCTTATATGAAAATAAATTCGACTAACAGCAGAGCACTTTCCTACCTGCTCGGTGTGAGAGTAAAAGAGTAGAAAGAGAGTGGAAGTAGATGTAAACAAAGATTAATTGAAAATAGATCTGTATCGGTAAAGCAGCTACGGATGTACTATGATTCCGGCACAGTAGTGGCCACGAGCACAGAGCGCCTTTCAAATAAATATAAGAAAAAAACAGCGACAACCATATCTAAGGCGAGATGCTATAGATCAAAAAACGTGTACACCATATGTGATGCAGATGTGCTATATGATTGCGAATGAAGCGGAAGGATCCACCCAGGATTTTGGACGCAATCAACAGCGTACACAAGAATGTCAAGTTCAATACAAGGAGAGGAAGGAGGGAAAACTACCGTTTTACCGATCTACTTGTCATCAGGAAATCTATAGAAAGCCTACAAACTCCCATCCCCTACACATAGAATCATTCGTTCTAGTCCATCTTGTGCTTTTCATCACATGGTCCACAAGATGCACACTCTAACCCTCAAGGAAAATACTAATGAACTGGAAAACATTTTCAAGACGGCAAATATCAGCGGATACAGCTTCCGCTCGACTACAGGATTGATTTGTTTTCGTCGGAGGAAATTTTGAGATTTTGTTTTGGTGGTCGATTTCCATGTAGAGTAAACGGTTTATTTTTGACGGATGACTGCTTTTTTACAGGACCCGTCATCGGGCGCCCAGTCCAAAAGAAGGCCGATCAATGAGCGTCCAGTTATCAAGCGGAAGCTGTACAAGGAAAGAACGGCCATCTTCGTCAAGGAGAAAACACAGTACACTCGGAGTGCATTGATGAAGATCGCTGAATCTTGAAACGAGTCTCCGTCCCATACGACAAACACATCACAAACTAGCTTCGTGGAAAGCTAAGGAATTTGAAAAAGAATTGGTGTTTTCCAGCAGAGACAACCAGCTAAAGACTTCGTTAGGCTCTACAAAAATCCGGTTACCATGCTGAATAAGACGGGAGTTTACGAAATCAGTTATCCAGCATCCAGCGTTGGTCAAACAAAGCGGTCTCTCGATGTTAGTTTTAAGGAACATTCAGCGGGAGCGCTGTCGGAAGATGAAGGACAAGGAAATGATTCACGATTTCAAATATAAGTTAGCAGATCATGTCTTAACATAGGATGTCTTAGGCAGTACGTGGCTGTTCAATCTGGTACCGTATTCGCCATTTGACTCGAAGGCCATTTGACACAGCATATACAGTAAGGACCCGATTTTGTCAGCCCCTCGATGAATTTTAGGCTGACAAAATGGGGAACCTGACAAAATCGGGTCATTTTATTTTGTTTCTGTTTTTCAAATTTTGACGTGTTACATGGCTACATGACTTTTAAGAGGGCGATGGATATGGGCGTGACCAGTTTTTTTTTATCAGGGGCTCCCCCCTCCCTTATATTGGTAATATCGATTTTTAACACTTAATAAGAGGCATTGCCATTGCCCCCTCTGGCTACGCCCATGCGTGCATGACATCAAACATCATCATAAATTTTAATGTAAACGTGGTAAAACATGACGATAACGCTTTTCTGACGAATTTAAAATAGGCTGACAGAATCGGGTCAAAAAGCTGACAAAATCGGGGGTAGACAAAATCGGGGCAGACTAAATCGGGGGCTGACACAATCGGGTCAGTACTGTATCATCAAGAGCAGGCACCTTTTGAAAGGAGGGATATCATTTTCGAAATAGCTCGAATATTCATAAATATTATTCTGGTTATGCCAAATGGCTCGCGTTCGTCATAAGGCTCCTGGACAACTTTGCTGAAGACAGCAACATTGTAAATATGTAGTAAGGATCCAGGTGATGCTAAACGTTTTGGTTAGTAGGGAGCCGGACCCAATTCTTGGCCACAATACGCGTCGTAGTGAAATGCTCCTTATTGCAAAGTTTCAGACAATTCGGCCGAGAAAAAAACCCCATGCCTAAGTAAATCATGAAAGTGCCCAAGTGGTTCTGCACCCTATTGAAATGCTTAATGAGGCGTTTCGATTTTATACTTATGGTGGGTAGTGTATGTAGTTGATATAGTACTCAACAATTATTTCCTAACTCTACAGGAAATCAGCGACGATAACCTTTCCACCGCCCAGCTAGAGATGCTCGCCGAGAACGAAAGTGGTGACCGGAAGCAGTTCCGAATGGTTGTCGCGGATGTTTCCAACGGTGTCGCCATAGTGACATTGCTTGACGAAGCTGCCTCTCCCCCACTGAACATTTCGAAACGGTTGCTCAAGTTGTACAATCCGGCCAAGTTCATAAAAGAGCAGCAAGCTCAACAGCTGAAAATGAATTCTGCCGCGGCCAGCAAACCCCAGCAAGTGTTGTATACGCCTCCTCCAGTGGCGGTGCATCAGGCACCGGTAACGATCCCCCAAGCTCCCCCTCCACATTCAAACAATCCATTCCATTCCACATCGATCATATCGGAAGTTCCGAATCTGTCGCAAACCAGCCCATCGCGAATGGGAGAGAGCGAAGTTATCGATCTGACCAACGATGAGTGGCCTGGGGCCAACGCCCAGCCACTTGGCCATCATAGCTCCGGTTATGAACAGCAACACAGCTACCAGAGCCAGAGCAACACCGGAAACAACAGATACCGATCAGGGGCAGATGCTGGAGGTGGTCGTGGACCACGTGATAGCCACAGCAGCACAAATCGCGATCTCAGCCAAAGCAGCGCCAGCTCTTACGGTGGCAACAACAAAAAGGAGCGCTTCCAACGACCAGACATTCCACGGTTCACCAAAGAAAGGTATGTGCTCCCCATCAGGGCTTGGTAGCAGGTCTCTTCCTAGATAATTGACCGCTATTTCAGTGGATAGTCTATAATGTCAATCTTTACCTCATTCTCTTTGGATCTCTTACATGAATATTTCTCAAATTCTTCCGCATTTTCTTAGATTCATAGATGAAAAACTTCAGGAATTTTTCTAGTTATTGCTCCAAACATTTTCAGGGATACTTTCAAGCACTTCCCCAGGGATCACACAAGAAATTCCACTTAAGATTCCTTCACAATTTTTCTCAGGAATTCGTCCAGAAATTTCTCCAACGATTTTAAGCAATCTTCACCCCAAATGCCTGTCTCCTTTGTAGGAACCAGACCCCGTACTACATTGAACATGACGATCGGTGCGAGACCAACAATAACTACGAGCAACAGGACAAAGGTCGTGGAGGACGAGAAAAGGCAGCTGCGGGCCAACGGAACAATCGTTACAGCGGAAGCGATTCCGGATTCAATACCCAATCCGGAGACAGGTGTGTTGTATGTTAAGGTTAAGACTAATCCTGGTATTACTTTCTACAATTAAGGGTTGGGATAATTATGGAACCATTAGTGTTCTTCGGAGTTCTTTTTTTTAATGAATTGGAAGCATAATAAACTGTTCAGTGAGTCGTTTCATCGCAGGACGCTGAAAGTTTTTATATCACTCTTCTATATTACATGAAGGGAAGTCTTTGTATGCCTATGATAACCCATTTTTTTACCTTTATTAACGATATTTTTAACCCTATGCGGTTATTCTCGGGATCAGAAACTTAATTTCCCTTCCGAAGGAAGTCATTACTATAACCTTAAGGTGAAGAAGAATCGAAGCCAAACCTCAAATTTTCAAGAGCACGGATCTGGAGAACCGAAAACCCGTTTGAGCTGAAAACTTAATCGATTGGTCACCACCAGCGAGTGACCAATCGATTAAGTTTTCAGCTTAAACGTATGTTTGGTTCTCCAGATCCGTGCTCTTGAAAATTTGAGGTTTGGCTTCGATTCATCTTCACCTTAAGATCACAAGTGACTATCTTTCCTACAACTTGGAACGAGTATTTCTTTACAGACACGCCGTTTTTTTATGAAAAGAGCTTGAAAAAAA
Source organism: Aedes aegypti (assembly GCF_002204515.2). Taxonomy (NCBI): domain Eukaryota; kingdom Metazoa; phylum Arthropoda; class Insecta; order Diptera; family Culicidae; genus Aedes; species Aedes aegypti. Next base: position 460,934,526 of record NC_035108.1, read on the forward strand.
AAATTGGGTTTATTCTGACGCATATTCTGCGCAGCGTGTAAGGTGAGACGAGGCGAATGAGGTGACAATTGTCGACTCGCTACCATTTGATTAACATTAGTCATCTCACGTCACTCGCGGTGAGAGCGACTTGTCTCGTCTCACACGCCGCGCAGAATAAGCACATCTACGACTGGCGTGAGGTGACAATTGTCGGTGTCGTATAGCGAGGTGACAATTATTCTCGACTCGAGTAAAGTGACTCGCCGTGTAAATCAAATGGAGAGTCACTTCACTCGAGTTGAGAATTGTTACCTCGCTATACGACACCGACAATTGTCACCTCACGCCACTCCTAGAATCAACCCAAATGTGGCAAAAGCATATTTTTTTCAAAATCAGTTTAACATATTTTAGTTGTTTTTCAATAGTAATTTGATTACAGTCGAAGCTCGTTATAACGACAACTTTTATTGCGACAAATCTCTCTATAATGACATTTCACATGGTCCCTTCCAATTCCCATACAAATTACAACTTTTATAGCGACATTTCTCAGTTTTGACCGTTCTCTATTGCGACATTAGTGTTATATTCAATAGTCACTCAATATAACGACATTCGTTTATCTATTTTAGTACATATTATGATCGTTTTATTCCTCCATGCTCCATAACGACATCCAACCTCTTTATAACGACGATTTTATAGCGACATTTCCGTATACCGACGGTCCCTTGCGATGTCGCTATAACGAGCTTCGACTGTACTTGGCAATAGTTTTACTATTGAAACAAATATTTAACTTTTTGATAAATCTGATGAGTAGGGAGCTGGATCCTATTATTGGAACTTTTGATTCACTTCGGCAGGGTTTTATGAAAATCTAGGCTCATATTTGGCCACAATATGCATCGTATTGGAGTGCTTCTTATTGCATAGTTTTAGACAATTCGGTCGAGGAATACCCCCTTGCTAAAATTAATCGTGTAAATGTCCAAGTACCTTTACCTCATGGAATCATAGTCTATTAACCATTGCATATTAGATAAATTGCTTTTGATTCGGTTTATCTCAAGGTCGTCGAAAATCAAAGGAGCTGTGCACCTACCAAGGCAAAGTGAATGTTGAAATCAAGCAAAAATTGCCTTGAATCTTTTAATTTTACTAGTATTCTTACTTTACGCTTCAGAAATAATCAAAGTGATCCTTTTCAATTGAACACGCATACATACCGCAAACGTAATTGGTTGAGGAATCTTGACAAATGAGTGTTTGTTTGACTGAAAGGTGAAAAACAGTAGCACGATGAACACCTGAATGACGAACCTTTTACAGCACAACAATAGCAGGAATTATGTATGTATGGGGTAGTAGCTCAAAGGCTACCTTTATTTAATCCTTAAAATTGAAGATTGGCTAAAATCAAATTATAGCCCTTGAACTTCTGAACAACATTGCCGAAGACGCCATCTTTATAAGTGGTCTGGCTCCTGAGATACCCGCAAAACAAAAATTTTATGCTCACTAACGCCGCCTAGTGGCAATTTTTTAATCAACTTGCTAGAACAATGATAGCCCTTGAGTTACTGAACAACTTTGTCGAATACACCAACTTTCTAAATGGACAGGCTCCTGAGATATCTGCAAAACAAAAGTGAAAGTTGTGTGCATGACACTATTGTTCTTAAGATGATTCTTGAGGAATATATTTTGGTTTGATGGTTTGATAGCATAGCAATCACAGCTGTTGTACAAAGTAGCCCGAAGGTTAATACCGATAAAACAACCGGTTTGGTGATCGTCCCTCACCATTTTGAGCTAACCTGACTGAATTGAAACGCTTTTTTTCAGAGGCAACTTCTCACAGGAAAGCTGGAAGTCTTCCTCAACGAGCATCGATTGCGCAGAGGATTACGTTCCGTATGATTACGCGTTGACCGAGCAGGTGATCCCCATGAATACCAAAGTCGACATCAAGCTGAGCTGGTGGGTGTCACCGGAGGAATTCTACGTCCGCATGAAGGACGAGGAAGTCAAGTTCGAGGACATGATGAAGCAAATCCAGAAATACTATCGCAATAAACCATCCACCAGCGATGTTCCGCCGGTAGGATCGACTGTGATCGCCCGCTATCAGAAGCACAACACACTCTACCGGGCAAAGGTGATCAAGTACAACGAAATGCTCGGTAAATTCAAGGTCGAGCTGGTCGACTGTGGAATCCGGGCCATCGTGACGGGGTCTGAACTGTGGAAACTCGAACGACGCTTTGTAAAGCTTCCACAGCTTGCCATTCAGTGCACGTTAGCCAACATCAAGATCAACTGTGAACCCAAAGAGCTGCAGAATAAAATCGATCGCTACATCAGCAACGAGCAACCGATCGGCTGCGTTTTCCTGGACAAAAGCGAAAATAAGTACCTGTGCGACGTGGAAACACAAGGAACGGATCTCAAGATGGCCCTGCTGAAGGACAACCTGGTGGCGCAGATACTGACCGGTGAGTGTGCTCTTTTTTTATTGAAAGATCATAACCTCATCCATTGTTTTTTTTTTTCTTTTGTTCTGCAGATGTCGATCTCAACCGGTTGAAGGGTCAAACTTTGAAGCTGAAGCTGGTCGAGATGAAATCACTCGATCAGTTCCGGGTGAAGCTGCAGGGCAACGATGCGATTCTCAACTGTCGGCACGTGGAGCACGGAGCGTACCAGGCCGTCGTCGAAGAAATCCAATCGAAATGGCTCGATCAGTACTGCTTCGGGCACATCGAAGATGTATCAAGCGATGAGAGGTTAGTAGTGGAACTGAAAATTTTCACACTTAAGTGCCAAACGTCGAATTGGATCAAAAAGTAAAATTTTCAAAATCTGTTGCTCAGCTCAGCTCATTTTCTGAGTCGATCCGATTTTTACTGTTTTTGAAACCGCGGTTATCGATTGGAAATTACGGTAGTTCCGGATTTATCACTGAGAGTACTTGAATAACCCTCCACTTTAATATCGAGCTTCAAATATGGCTTGCGATGTATCAAGTTTGCAAGGATGTTTTGAAAGCTTTTTGATGACTTGGGATGCCGGGTAATCCCGGAAACACGATTCCCTGGGGAAAGGGACAACTATTGATGTTTCCTTATCCTAGCTTGAATTGAAGCATGATTCTGAAAATTCAGTCTAAAGAAGGATGTTTCAAGAATTTGCAGTTTTAAGGTTCTGAGCAATTCTCGCTGAAACCAGGCCGCTATCGGCACCCATCGTTAGAATTCCAATTTTATGTCACTGATCGCTAATTTTCGATAAAACTTAAGGGTGGTCCTTTCTGTTTTCTCAAATTGGTGGACCCCTCGTACGCCAGCTAGCTGAACAGTTTGCGAAAAAGCCCATTTTTTGATAAATCTTGGGTATTTCTTCATGTGATATGTCTCATATTTCGCTTGGAACACATAGCAAACTTAGTGGCATCGTATAGAGAAAGGATATAGCTTTCATTTAAACTTGAAAAAATTTTGGCGGCCATTTTGAATTTGGCCGCCATCTTGAATTTTGTTAGAAAAATCGATTTTTCACCATTAGCGCACCGCTAGTTTTGAATTCTGAGATCACCATCAGAAAGCTGAGGAAAAATTGTGTAAGATAGGCTACAAAAACTAGGTGAGCAAAGGTATTTACCCTATGAAATGAACGATTTTCTAAATCATGTTCTACTATTTTGACGTATATGGCGAGTGCAATCAATGCAAACATAATTTTTTGTACAACAAAGAAACAAGTTTTCAATCGTTGGTGTATAATTTGAGACAGATGAAGAATAGGAGTATTAATTTGAGTGAAAAAATCTGGCGGCCATCTTGGATTTTGACGCCATTTTGGTTTTAAGTAGTAGAATGAGTTTTCACCTTGTTAGCACTCAACATGTTGAATTTCAATGCTACCGTTACACTTATTCTTCTTCTTGTTCTTCTTTTTCCTCACGTTACGTCCTTACTGGAACAGAGCCAGCCCTTCAGCTTAACTAGCTTTAAAAACAAATTATCAAATCTCGATTACTTTTTCAAATCGACGTAAGTAACTTTTATACGGTTTTGAGAAAATTAATTAGGAAAAATTACAATCTATCTTCTAAAACTGTTTTAAAATGAATCACCTTTTTAACATTTTTTTGCCGTGTACTTCGCTCAAATTTTGCATACACTCAGCTCACGTTCAAAAACTAGGTATTTTCTATTATTTCCCACAAAAATAATTATAAGAAAATGATAAGCCGTTTCATTCAGTTACTTTCGACGTTTTTCTACCAGTGTAAAATCGGCTCAAGTAGTGTTTTGTTTTGATTCGTGGTTAAGTCACTTTGTCACTCCATACAGCGGGGCGGCGAAAGTAGTGGTTAGGTTGCGAAAGTTGAAAATGTTACTTTCGTCGTTTTGTAAATCCGGAAATTAAACGTTCTAAAAGTGAAAAGTTGAGTTGGTACAGAGCGGTACGTGTAGAATTCCGCCTGCTTAACACGTAGGATCGATAAAGTGAGTTTGTATACTTTTTTGACTTGAGTCTGTATGAATAAGTTTTCGAGAAATAGGATTTTTTAACGCTTATTGAAGAGAGTGGCAGCACTGGCTGAGGGAAAGTTGTGCATTTTTAACGTGGTACTCAAATAGTGAAAAAAATGTGGAAATATCAAAGTAAAATCGACGGAAAATACATATCCGAACGTAGAAAAGAGCAAAGTCGCGAGTGCAAGTTAAATTTGAGTTGGAAAATGGATTAAAAGTTAATAATTTAGAATTTAAAAAAGTGGAATTGCTGTGAAAAAAAAAATGTTTGGCGGCAGCATGCGCGGGGGAAGCGATTAGTGTATGAATGAACGCGGTCTCAGTAGTAGTGGTAGTGAAAGGTAGGACGGGTGGATGTGGTGTGGTGAGAGAGGTGAACGTGTGGAGTATTTTCGTTTGCGAGTCTTACCCACACCAACTGATTAAAGTGATCTTTCGGAAGCGGGAAAGAGAAGCGGGTATGAGCAAGATGACGGTACGATTAGAAAACTGGGCATGTACAGTGGTGTTCAATTGGAGTGTTGCAAATTTAATACGGTGCCCGTTCGATTTTGGCAACTCTACCGTTTGATCTTCATTTGGAGAAGCCCAGCAAGCGGGTACAGTCTTCGCATAGCAGAAGTGTTTTTTTTTGGCTTTCGGTTCGTCGAAATGGAAGTTTTTTTTTCGGTTTTCGAGCAGTGCAGTTTGAGAAGCCCAACAAGTGGATTTGATTTTCGTATCGCTTTATCGGAGGAGTGGAAGTTTGTTTTTTTTCTCGGTTTTTGAACAGTTTCGAATAAATGATACTTTATAGCTAACGGTGAAATAGTTCGACGACATCGTTGCGACGACCAGCTTCAAAATACAACAACGATAAAAAAAAAAAACCGGTGAGATCTTTCCATGATGACTTGTGTTATTTGATTATATTTCCAATTTTATATGCATTTTGGGTTGGGTGGGACCATCAGGGCACCCGATTGAAGCGAGATGGATAGGAAGAGTGAAACTGTCAACTTCCTATCGCTAACATTTCGTGGAAAAAGGGCGGGCTCTTCTTCCCATCTATTGGGTCTTTCTGACAAGCAAGGGCTTGATTGTACGACTGTTCGTGTGAACTTACTTTTGGAAGGAGATTCTTTTTCCTTGCGGGTTTCGCGTAAGTGTCTCTGCTTACGGGTCCGCCATTCGTTTTTGGCCCTTCAGACAGGAGTATGATTGAATACGAATAGTCATACAATCTTGAACAAATTGTTTTGTTAGAATAGGCCATTGCTACCGGTGGATACCTTGCTACAATAGATGGCAGCCTATATCATCATCATCATCATCAATAGGATTTTTTAACGCTTATTTGCTACCTGAATGATTCTTCTGCATATCTTCGAGTTGTAAAATAGACGGATTTCACGCCAACTCGACAAAGGAATTGGCAGCACCCCTTCAGAATTCAATGAAACTTTCTGGGTGTGAAGACTATGTGAAACTAAGATACTTTACATACTTTGTTTTTTCAAAATTTATCTAGACTAACATTTGGAAAGGGTCAAAGTTTATTTTTACTTTTTTTATAAACCCGGGCCCAGATAGCCGTAGCGGTAAACGCGCAGCTATTCAGCAAGACCAAGCTGAGGGTCATGGGTTCGAATCCCACCGGTCGAGGATCTTTTCGGGTTGGAAATTTTCTCGACTTCCCTGGGCATAGAGTATCATCGTACCTGCCACACGATATACGCATGCAAAAAAAAAGGTCATTGCACATTGGTCCCAAAGCCATATCTAGGAAGACAAAAATGATTGCGCATAAACCGTCAATTTTAGATATATGGTGTCTTCGGCAAAGTTTCTCCATATTTTTCAGACATTTTTTTCAGAGATGTGAAATTAGGGTGGCCCACATGGTTTACGAGATCAGCACATAAACTTTTTTGCTGACGCATTTAGGACTACACAACGTTCTACAATGTTTTAGAACAACCGTTTTGGGGCAACTTTGCCGAAGAACCCAAATTTCTATCTCTTATGGTTCGCGAGTTATGATGTTTTTTAACAAAAAAAAGTTAGGGTGGTACTAAAAAATCAGTTTTTTCTTGATAACTTTTTATACCATCATTTCTCGCAAAAACTTTGTTCCAAGCACTTTTAGAACTTTTGATTGCGCAACTTTTTGCCGAAGAAACTTCTGTTCTATCTCTTATGGTTACAGAGTTATCAGAAATTTTCTTCGAAAAAAAGGTTGTTTTCAAATGCCGATATCTCCGAAAGGCGCAAACGGATTTTCAATCTTTTGTTGGCATTAGAAAGATTATTTCTTTCTCTGTTTATGGTGAAAAAACTGTGAGGACGTTTTTTGTTTGAAAAGATTGACAAAATTTTGAAAATAATATGTTTTTAAATGAAAATTGTCTATAACTTGAAAAATATTCGAGATAGCTCTTTGGTGCCTTCAGCAAAAATGTGCAAAATTGAAAGTTCTGATAGTGCTTCATACAAGGTATTCATAAAAAATCAACACTTACACATATATTCATCATAAACCGAATTTTATATGATAAAGAAAGCGAAAAAAGAGATATTTGCTAGAACAATCGAAATATTGTAAATTTCGCACCTTATCGAACGCGACGATTTCTAATCGTTGCCGATGAAACCGTCACCAAAATCGTCGCCAGCTGTGAATTTGACGTTTCATCAGTCTTACCAACATAACAAAAAATCACCTCCTTTGATTCGTTTGCTAGCGACAATTGCGTCGGTCTGTTGAAAAGTTGGCGGCGCATTTTGTTTGCCAAGAAACAGACAATAACTGTATGTATGTCATTTAAAATTGAATACACATGTATTGATATCGATCATAGTAAGCGGAATCTAAGGAGTTGAGATAAGGAAAATTATTTACCTTCTGGTTCGTTACCTTAGACATATATTTGGTATTTATATCTGGCTCTTGTTCGAGATTCATGCATTCTTCAACAGGCGAATGCTGCCCTGACTAATTCGTTGTGACAGATTTATTGGATTTGATTGAATTGAATGGGATAAGTTGGATGCCCAGATAGAATAATTGCAGATACTTCTATATTTCTATGGGAGGATATCTCGGGAAGTAAGGTTTTGGTAATTTGAAGGAATTCTTCAAAGTATACGTTTTGTTATCGTTTGGGGTTGATAATATTATAAACGGAACCGGTATTGAACGCATGACCTTCTGCTTAGTAAGCCGAAGCGGCAGCAATTTATAAACAACCACGGCATAGGTTAGCTGGACAAACATTATGTCGCGTGAAATAACAAGACACCGTTTATGTATTAATGATCCAAGGATCACTGTTAAAACTGCTTCAGCAACTAACTTTCCCTAACTCCAAACATTTCGCTTACTGTGATCGATCTTATTCATTACATATATTTTCAATTTTAAATGACTTTACATACAGTTACATACAGTTGTTCCAGCAAATATCTCTATTTTTTGCTTTCTTTACCATACAAAATTCGGTTTATGATGAATATATAATAAAGCAATGATTTTTTTTTATGAATACTTTGTATGAAGCACTTTCAGAACATTTAATTTTGCACATTTTTGCTGAAGGCACCAAAGAGCTATCTCGAATATTTTTCAAGTTATAGACAATTTTCATTTAAAAACATATTATTTTCAAAATTTTGTCAATCTTTTCAAACAAAAAACGTCCTCACAGTTTTTTCACCATAAACAGAGAAAGAAATAATCTTTATAATGCCGACAAAAGATTGAAAATCCGTGTGCGCCTTTCGGAGATATCGGCATTTGAAAACAACCATTTTTTCGAAGAAAATTTCTGATAACTCTGTAACCATTAGAGATAGAACAGAAGTTTCTTCGGCAAAAAGTTGCGCAATCAAAAGTTCTAAAAGTGCTTGGAACAAAGTTTTTGCGAGAAATGATGGTATAAAAAGTTATAAAGAAAAAAGTGATTTTTCAGTACCACCCTAACTTTTTTTGTTAAAAAAAATCATAACTCGCGAACCATAAGAGATAGAAATTTGGGTTCTTCGGCAAAGTTGCTCCAAATCGGTTGTTCTAAAACAATGTAGAACATTGTGTAGTCCCAAATGCGTCAGCAAAAAAGTTTATGTACTTATCTCGTAAACCATGTGGGCCACCCTAATTTCACATCTCTGTAAAAAATGTCTGAAAAATATGGAGAAACTTTGCCGAAGACACCATATATCTAAAATTGACGGTTTAGGCGCAATCATTTTTGTCTTTTTTTTTCAATTCGTTTATTTAAAGGCTCACACGCCGTACCCAGCTTAACAGAGCCGATTACTGTTTTCTAAAGGTTCAGAACCTCTATGATCAGATTATGCTTTTTTCACCAGAAGATGAACCGATTTCCGTAAGACCAGTGTTTGGGAAACACTGATCAGCACAAGTCTTTTTCGTTCCACAAACTTTGTTCGCCCGCCTCGATCGCCGTCGCTTGTTTGTCGTTTTATTGTTCTCGGTGGATGAGCTCGATGTATTGTCATCATCAGTCCATTCGTCGTTGTTCGTTTGGTTTTCTTCATCTGGTCCGTCCACGTCAACAAGAGTTGGTGACGTTTGCCGATCATCGTTTATCGGTGGGAAATCATCCTGCGTAAACAACCCGTCGGAAGATTTCGATGATGTTGCTGGTGTGTTGTTGGTTTGGAATGTTATTGGTGATGTTGCTGTTGTGGAAACCGGACATTTCCTGCCGGGATGAGGCGTTTGGCCGCATGAGTGGCAGGATTTTGGCTGGTTGATGTAAGACACCATTGTTGTCTCATTTCCAATGGTAATGACTGAAGGAACATGGCGAAGTAAATTCATCCTCAAGACTCGCACTCCATTTGATAGTCCGGGAAAATAGTGCTTCCACTTTTCATTCCTGATGGAAATCACCTCACCATACTTCAGCATATGATCGGCGATTTCGACGTGGCTCATTGACGGTGGGAGGTCATGGACTCGAACCGTCACCGCGTCACAATCCACGAAGATAGGAATCCGAAACTTTGTGTCTCCACAAAGCATTGTTCGCTTCCAATTATGTTCTGATTGGTAGCGAACGACGATTTCATGAGACTTCATTTCAATGAGCGTTAGCGTTACGTTACAGTTACGTAAGTGATGCAACTGTGATCATTTTTGTCTTCCTAGATATGGCTTTGGGACCAATGTGCATTGGCATAGTGAGCTCTCAGTTAATAACTGTGGAAGTGCTCATAAGAACACTAAGCTGAGAAGCAGGCTTTGTCCCAGTGGGGACGTAACGCCAGAAAGAAGAAGAAGATAAACCCGTATAACTCGAAAACGGTAAGACCTACAAAAAAGTGTTGTATGGGGGACTGTCGTGAAAGTTCTTGACGTTTTAGTAAAAAATATTGAAAAAATAAAAACACATTTTCTACACTGAAAAAAAAAAAGTCCGAAATGATTTTTTTATTTTATTTTTATTTCGCTTTAAATAGTCTAGTATGATCATATTTTCAAATGATAAATGAGTTTTAATCACAAAGAAGATTATATTTGTTTTATTGGGAGTAGTTAATAGAAATAAAACGGAATTATACAGTTTTTAAATTAAATTCAATTAATCTTAAATCGACTTAAAAGTTTTGAATATTTTTTTTTTCAGTATAGAAAATGTGTTTTTATTTTTTCAATATTTTGTTCTAAAACTTCAGGAAATTTCACGACAGTCCCCCATACAACACTTTTTTGTAGGTCTTACGGTTTTCGAGTTATACGGGTTTATAGAAAAGAGTAAAAAAAAAACTTTGGGACTTAAAAATTCGATGTTAGAAAAACTTTTTTCCCTAAAATATGTCCAATTTGCAATGTATGGACGACTTTTAGTAAATTTAATTACAAAACTTTTTGCTTAAGCGGTTTGCGGTTTATAGAAAAGAGTAAAAAAAAAACTTTGGGACTTAAAAATTCGATGTTAGAAAAACTTTTTTCCCTAAAATATGTCCAATTTGCAATGTATGGACGACTTTTAGTAAATTTAATTACAAAACTTTTTGCTTAAGGATGATCAAAATCTGAAATGGCCGTTTTTTTTAAATCGACTTTAAAGTTTTGAATATATTTTTTTTCAGTGTAGAAAATGTGTTTTTATTTTTTCAATATTTTTCTCTAAAACTTCAGGGAATTTCACGACAGTTCCTCATACAACACTTTTTCGTAGGTCTTACGGTTTTCGAGTTATACGGGTCTATACAAAAAGTAAAAAAAAACTTTGGGACTTAAAAAATTCGATGTTAGAAAAACTTTTTTCTCTAAAATATGCCCAATTTGCAAAGTATGGACGACTTTTATTAAATTTAATTACCAAACTTTTTGCTTAAGGATGATCAAAATCTGATGTGGCCGTTTTTTTTTAAATCGACTTTAAAGTTTTGAATATTTTTTTTTCAGTGTAGAAAATGTGTTTTTATTTTTTCAATATTTTTCTCTAAAACTTCAAGAAATTTCACGACAGTCCCCCATACAACACTTTTTTGTAGGTTTTACCGTTTTCGAGTTATACGGGTCTATAAAAAAAGTAAAAAAAAACTTTGACCCTTTCCAAATGTTAGTCTAGATCGATTTTGAAAAAAAACAAAATATGCAAAGTATCTTAGTTTTACATACTTTTGACATCCAGAAAGTTTCATTGAATTCTGAAGGGGTGCTGCCAAGCGCGTGTCGAGTTGGCGTGAAATCCGTCAATAACATTATTTCTTTCATTTAATTTGGTCTAAAACCATTGATACAAATGAACAATCAGTTGAACAGCTGAGATAAGATAAGAAAGATAGAATCTGATTGTTTTTTTTTTAGAGGAGGCCTTATATTTCAACATGATGAGCACTGAGATGGTAAAAAATCATGCAACTGTTAAAAACCAAGATGGCGTCGAAAGCCAAGATGGCTGCCAGTTTTTCTAACCTCAAAATGATACACCTGCGTTTCGGCATTACGTCCACATTAGAACAAAACCTGCTTCTCATCATTCAATTTCGCTATTTTTCACATGCATGTTGGGCGGTACTAAAAACGATACTTTATGACTTAGAAAATCAAGGATGTTTTTTGCTTCAAAATTTAAGACTTTCATTATAAACTAGTGGTCCCGGCAAACTTCGTCTCGCCATCAAGTAGGCCGCTGAAAACCGCTAAGAATCGTCCCATACAAAATGACAGTTCCGTTCAGTACCGTTTTTCCTACTTTCCCGGTGAACAACCTGGAACTTTTATACACACAAACACGTCGGAACCCTTGACGAACAAAATGGAGAAAGAATCATTTAAATCCGTTGCCCCGTTCGTGAGCCATTTCGTGACATACAAACATCATTCCATTTTTATTTATATAGATAGATTAATGCACTTTGGTCAATGTTTTACGTTAGAACTACAGATATTACCACAAGGCTTACTAATGTCCCGACACGCAATCTATAAACTTCATACAATGAACAACAATGCATAGGGTAAAAAAATGTCTGTTTAATACAATCAATGTTTTTTGACGGTTTTCATTTATTGAATTTATTTATTCATTATTACTGAATTCAAAGATATGTCGAAGAATTATTCTGTTGTCAGAAATCGCATTAAAAAGAAAATTCCTGTTTATTAACCTGGATTTATAACTAATAAAGCTGAGTATCAGGCTCGATTCCAGTAGGGGCGTAGCGTCAGTAAAATGAAGAATAATAATAAGAAGAGAATACGTAACCTTGTTTTTATTGATAGTCTCTAAATTCGACATGCTGAGTGCTATCAAGGTGAAAAATTAATTCTACTACCTAAAATCAAGATGGCGTCAAAATCCAAGATGGCCGCCAGATTTTTTCACTAAAAATAATATTCTTATTCTTTACTCGACTCGAATAAAACACTAAAGGTTGAAAACTTGTTTCTCTGTTGTACAACAAATGATGTTTGTATTGATTGCACTCGCCATATACGTCAAAATCGTATAACATGATTTAGAAAATCGTTCATTTGATAGGGTAAATACCATTGCTCACCTTGTTTCTGTAGCCTATCTTACACAATTTTTCCTCAGCTTTCTAGCGGTGCGCTAATGGTGGAAAATCGATTTTTCTAACAAATTTCAAGATGGCGGCCAAATTCAAAATGGCCGCCAAAATTTTTTCAAGTTTAAATGAAAGCTATATCCTTTCACTATACGATGCCACTAAGTTTGCTATGTGTTTCAAGCGAAATATGAGACATATCCCGTGAAGAAATACCCAAGATTTATCTAAAAATGTGCTATTTCGCAAACTGTTCAGCTAGCTGGCGTACGAGGGGTCCACCAATTTGAGAAAACAGAAAGGACCACCCTTAAGTTTTATCGAAAACTAGCGATCAGTGACATAAAATTGGAATTCTAACGATGGGTGCCGATAGCGGCCTGGTTTCAGCGAGAATTGCTCTTCTATTTAGAATCGTACATTAGCAAAAATGACACAGTTTTCTTTCCAATGGACAACAAATCAGACAAATGTCAGGTCAGATTCTAGGATGGATCGAACTCTTATCGTACGTGTAACAACCAAACACACTTTATCTGTTTTACATATTTATTTGATACGATTGCGAAAAATACAAAATAATGGCCTCTGGTGCGCCCGCGATCGCGAAAAACTTATAACTCATGAGCTGGCGGAATTCGAGGGGTGCCATTTTTTTTTCTACTTTTCTGCTACACTCAAAATAATCCAAACGTCATTGTTACGTGAAAACATACGTGATTTTTTTCCATCGCACTTTCCACGTAGCTCTTACGTTAATCATAAGTAGCCTAGAATGAACCAGGGTGTCTACTACCTGGAAAAACCTGGAAAACCTGGAATTATCAGGGAATTTTATTCAACCTGGAAAAAACCTGGAATTCTCAGGGAATTTAAATTACAATCAGGGAAAATATTTTGGGGTAGTAACTCATGGTAGAATATGTTCACTACAAAGGAATTTTGCGTCAAAATCCAGAGATTATCATTACTTCAATAAAAAAAAATCGGCTGCGCCGCTATCATAACGTTACTTAACCTATTCAGTGAGGATCTTTTCAGGTATGGAACTTAATCGTCTTACTAAACATCAAATATCTTCAGGTATATTGGATTAGTATAGGATTGACGTATCTAGGGCTGGGGGCAGGTTTCTTTTTAGAGATTTGGTCTCTATTTTATTCAAATCTCTAATAAGTCTCTATTTATAATGAAAGGTCTCTATTTTAGCCAATATGGTCTTTAAAGGATCTCTTTTCCCTATCTTGCTTGTAGTGAATTCTGATGCAAAATTCTATAAGGCCTCGAGAAACTTTCAGAGCCTGTTACGAGACTATTCAACTAATTCTATCAGAAATTCTTCACATATTTCTAGAGAAAATGTTCCAATAATTTTCCTTGTGTTTTCTCCAGATATTTCATCTGGGATATTTTCAGGGACTATATAATATAATATATAATACAGGATTCTCTCCAGAAATTCTTCAAGAGATTCCTCTACCAATTCTATCAGCAAAAAATAACGTCATTGAACGTCCGCTTGTGCTAGTTTGTTTTTTTATCACGCGCCGAAATTTAACAGTTTCCCGTGAAATATATATCGTTTTTACCTGCGTTTAGTTTACTGCCATAAAATACTGTGCCGTGCTCTTCGTCAAGTTGATATATTCCACATATCCTGTGTTAAAACCAAGGAAAGTTCGATAATATTATCGCCTCACGTCGCGCCGTTGATAGTTGTTTTGCTTTCGCTTTGTTTTCACCACTGGTCTCTCTGTGCACTTTTTGGACTACCGTACTTTACTAGAATAATAAAGTCACAGACAAACAGACAGTAACTCCAAACCATGTCTGATGCTTGTGATCAATGTGCTAAGCCGGTCAAATCCGATGACGAGTTTATTACTTGTATGGCTTTTTGTGAACGAATGGTACATATTAGGTGCTCGGTTACGAAGCTCAACAAACCGTTTGTGAAAATCATTCATGAAAGCCCAAATCTGATTTGGATGTGCGACGAGTGCGCGAAATTGATGAAAATCGCTAGATTTAAATCTGCCGTCTCTTCGTTCGGTGAGCCTTTCCAATCCATTACCGAAAAACAAGAATCTGTACACGCGGAGATTAGAAAAGAACTTGCAAAACAAGGCCAACAAATTGCTCTGTTGTCTAAGCGTATGACTCCATCGTCCGCCTTCTTGCGTGAATCTGGTTCGTTTTCTCGACAACCGCCCTCAAAAAGACGCCGTGATGAAGAGATCAACTTTAACCCGACTGCTTCAAAACCGCTGCTAGGTGGCACAAAAGAAACAACTACCGCCAGCATACTTACTGTCTCCGAACCGGTTGAGTTGTTCTGGCTGTATCTTTCTCGTGTCCATCCGAGTGTCAAACCGGAAGACATAGAAAAGTTGGCTAAAGACTGTTTGGAGAGTGAAGATCCTGTCAAGGCGATTCCACTCGTAAAGCGTGGAATTGACGCTAGCCGCTTAAACTTCATTTCCTACAAGATTGGCATTGATCATAAACTCCGTCAGACTGCACTGAGCCCTGACACGTGGCCAAAAGGAATTTTGTTCCGCGAGTTCGAAGATCTAAGTGCAAAAAACTTTTGGTTACCCCGATTGAATACGCCGACAGTTATGGTGTCGCCCGAATTGGGAGCATCACAGTTTTCCACTCCCTCAACCGGAGTCAATCTAGCCGGGTAATTTCGAATAATGCGCATCGGAGCAACGTGATTGAACGTGTCAACAGTTCCTGTAATCCAGAACGCTTTGCCTGCCGCCTTAAGGGAGCCCTCGATCCACTCGACACAGTCGCGCATGCTGGTTCCTGTCATCGAAGTCGTTCTGGACCTGTTGTCGAGACTGGTGACAGGGTCTCCCAACCTTCTTTCTCAGGCAAGTACATATCCATTAGTTCCAATTCTTCGCCTGATCAGCCTCCGTATTCCAGCACTCCTTCTAATGCTGTCCAGCATAACAGCAACGACATTGGAGTACTCACCATTAGACAATCTCAGCTTGAAACAATCAATGTTCAACTAACACCGAGGCCTCCAAGACTCCAAGGAAAACGCATTTATCCATCTACTGTACTACCAGGACGCACTGCAGATTGCACTTTGGAAGTCTCTGGATCCTCTAGCTCAGTCGTGCCTTTTCCAGCCAGCGTTCATCACAGTCGTCCTGGTCCTGATGCTAGATGTGGTTCAGAGATCTTCCAGACTCCTTTGTCAGGCAAGTTGTTACATCAAGTTGTCGCTTCTTCGAACCCTGATGCCGATCCGTATTTCAGCACTTTGGATACGCTTACTGGAAACCCGGAACGCACCTTAGAAAGCCCTATGGAAGTCCTCAATCCCTCCGACGCAGTCGTGCCTCCTGCTGCCTTCGTTCATCATAGTCGTTCCGGCCCTGCTGTCGGAAGTGGAGAGAGGGTCTTCCAACAACCTAACAACGGCGAGTATTTTAGTATTGTGAATCCTCAGTCTTTGCCTGATGCACAAATGCCTTCCAGACATATCGGCGTCCCAGCAGTGCAGCGCAACCAAGATATACTAATGTATTACCAGAACGTTGGCGGGATGAACTCATGTGTTGACGACTACCGCTTGGCTGTATCGGATACGTGCTACGATATCATCGTTCTAACCGAAACGTGGCTTGACTCTCGAACGCTGTCCAGTCAGGTGCTTGGGATCGATTATGAAGTGTTCCGTTGCGATCGAAATCCTAGCAATAGCAGAAAATCTACAGGAGGTGGAGTACTTGTGGCTGTTCGTCACGGTTTAAAAGCAAAGGCAGTTGAAAAGGATCTGTGGAGTTGCCTGGAACAAGTTTGGGTATCCGTCGAGCTAGGTGATCGTACCTTATTCTTGTGTGCCTTGTACATCGCGCCTGACCGAGTTCGCGATAACGAGCTAATACAAGCACATTGCGACTCAGTTTTTACTATAATGGAAACTGCTAATCCTGTTGACGACATCTTCATTCTGGGTGATTTCAATCTAACTGGCATTTCGTGGAAACGCTCGGACAACGGCTTCCTCTATCCGGATCCTGTACGATCGTCACTGCATGCTTGCGCAGCTAATCTCCTCGATAATTACAGCACTGCCACGTTGGCACAAATCAACCATATCGTCAACGAAAACAATCGAAGTTTGGATCTTTGCTTCGTTTGCTTGCAAGATAAAGCTCCAATAATTGAGGCGGCACCTTGCGAGCTGGTGAAAGTAGTCCCTCATCATCCTCCGTTGATCATCACCGTTGATAATAACCACTTTCACGATTTTAACAACCGCCCCGCTACCGTGTCGTACGATTACGCGAAAGCTGATCATCGTAGCATCGCAGATGTGTTAGCCACCATCCACTGGGAGAGCATTCTTGATCACAACGACATCGAAGTAGCTGCGCAAACTTTTGCACATGTATTGTCATACATCATTGACAGGCACGTTCCGAAAAGAGCACACCACTATGCCTCCCGACCTCCTTGGCAAACCAGTGAACTGCGGAAGTTGAAGTCGGTCAAGCGAGCGGCTCTAAGGAAGTTCACTAAGTACCGAACACCTTCATCGCGCTGTCACTATCTAAGGTCGAACTACGAGTATCAGCGAGTCAGTCGTCATTGTTTCCAGCAGTATCAGCGAAGCATTGAGCAGAAACTTAAACGCCATCCAAAGTCTTTCTGGAAATACGTGAATGAGCAGCGTAAGGAGTCTGGTCTTCCATCCTCGATGGAATGGAATGGTAGAACCGCAACGTGCCTCCAGGAGATATGCCAGTTGTTTTCTTCCAAATTTGCCAGCGTATTCAGCGACGTTCAAATAAGTAATGAACAAGTCATCCTAGCAGCCAACAATGCTCCTCTAAACGGACAAACGCTGGACAATTTCGATGTTGACCATAATGCCATTTCAAGGGCCGCATTGCAACTCAAGTCGTCGTATAACCCTGGAACAGATGGAATTCCGTCAGTAGTCCTCAAGAAGCATATCGACAGTCTGATTACTCCGTTGCACAGTTTATTTCGTCTATCACTTTCCACCGGAATCTTTCCGTCATGCTGGAAAGTAGCAAACATGTTTCCAGTGCATAAGAAAGGGAGAAAACGTGACGTAGATAATTATCGTGGCATCACATCTCTGAGCTCAGTTTCGAAGCTTTTCGAACTCGTTGTTACTGAACCATTGCTATCACACTGCAAACATCAGCTAGACAACGATCAACACGGCTTCATCACTGGTCGCTCGACCACTACTAATCTACTATGCTTCACATCGTACATAACTGATAGTATGGTCGATAGAGTTCAAACTGATGCAATCTATACCGATCTGTCCGCTGCTTTCGACAAGTTGGACCACAACATCGCCATTGCAAAGCTCGACAGGTTCGGCATCTGCGGTAACTTCCTGCGCTGGTTCAGATCGTATCTCACCGATCGTCAGTTAAAAGTCGTGATAGGGGACTGCAGCTCCGACAGCTTTCATGCTACTTCCGGCATACCACAAGGAAGTCACCTGGGTCCAGTGATTTTCTTGCTTTATTTCAATGACGTTCTTTACGTATTAAAAGCCCCTCGGTTATCTTACGCGGATGATCTGAAATTGTTCTTACGAATACGCTCAACTGCTGATTGTTTGTACCTGCAACAACAACTTGACTTGTTTGCAAGCTGGTGCTCTCTAAATGGTATGGTGGTGAATCCAACAAAGTGCTCCATCATAACGTTTTCCAGGAAAAAGCGATCAATAGCGTTCCCTTATAGTTTGCTCGGAACGAATCTCGAACGTGTGGATCACATCAAGGACCTAGGTGTTTTCCTTGATTCACAGTTATCATTCAAACAACATATTTCGTACACGGTCAGCAAAGCTTCGACAACTCTCGGTTTCATCTTCAGAATCGCCAAGAATTTCTCAGATGTATACAGCCTGAAATCGCTTTATTGCTCTCTTGTGCGCTCCACGCTGGAATACGGCGCTGCGGTTTGGAGCCCCGCTTACAACAATGGAGCGGAAAGGATCGAATCTGTCCAGCGAAGATTTCTTCGATTCGCACTTCGCAAGTTACCGTGGAGAGATCCGTTTCGCCTGCCGAGCTACGAAAGTCGTTGTCAGCTAATAGACTTGGACCTTCTTCGCTGTAGAAGGGATGTCATAAGAGCTTTGACTATTGCGGATGTGTTGCAGGGACGCATCGACTGTGGAACTATTCTGGAACAAATTAATTTGAACGTCCGACCACGCTCGCTTCGCAACAACATCATGCTAAGACTGCCTCTATTTCGTACAAATTATGGACTTCACGGTGCTCTTAGTGGACTACAGCGAGTTTTCAACAGAGTATCTTCATTGTTTGATTTCAACATTACCCGAGAGACGCTCCGTCGAAGATTTTCATTGTTTTTCGCTGAACGAAATAATTAGTCTAAGTGTTTAGTTTAAGTTTTATCGCCTGACTATATTTGTTTTTAAATTCATTCTTATTGTTTTTGACGTCACTGTACTTTGTTGTTAATGTTAGCATATACTTATATTTTAAGACATCATTGGGGCTACTACTTGCCTGTTGATGTAGTATAAACAAATAAACAAATACAGCAATTTGTCAAAGGATGCTTAAGGGAATGTCACCAGTATTTGGTTCAGGACATCCTTGAGCACTTCAATAATACTACCTCCAGTCATTTCCTTATGGGTTACTTTAATTTTTTTCCAAAGACTATTCTAGGACTTCCTCGAGATATTTTTCACTAATTCTGAATTTTCCAGCTGTAACTCTATCAGATCTTCCAAAGATTCCCACAGAATATCTTCCAAGAAGCCCGCAGAGGTTAATTCATAAGCTTTCAGGCATTTTTTTAAGAATTTCTACGCCATTATGTCCACATTCACTCCAAAGAATTGTTACATAAATTCCTCGAGTAATTAATAAGAAAATCTATTAGGAACATTTCATATTCGACCTGTGTTTCGTGGTTCAGTTTCTCTATTATTTACTTTTGGAATTTCCTCTGCATTTCAACCAAGGATTACAGTTGTCCCAAACATTCCTCAATGAATCAAATAAAAAAATACCATAGAATTCTCAAAAGTTCATCTAAGATTCCACATTAGTTACTACTACAACTATTTTTCCAAGAAATCCTTCGATCATTCCTACCAATTTCTTAGCGATTTCGTTCTTCAAGGAGTTGCTTCACAGAGATTCAATATTGATCTGTTTTTTTTTTCAATAATTTTAGCAATTACTCTTAAGTTTTGTCAAGAGTTTCTCTAAAAATTCCTATTTATCAAGAATGACTTAAGAACTTGCACAAGTTTTTTTTAGAGGTTACTCTAATATTTGCTTTGGAAATTCATCACGAAAAACTTATGGAAGAATACTGGGTAAAATCTGTGAAAACTTCATTGAGAAATTTCTTAATTTTACAGAAGGAGTTACTGATACTAGAATTTCCTGGATTTCTTGTTACTGTACTTTCCAAAGAAATCTTAGAAGCTTTCTCTGGAGTAATTTCTCAATATATCCTTAGAGAAATTCGTAGTCAAAATCTTAAAGAAATTCTGAAGGACAATTATGTAGGAAATCCTGAGAAATCCCTGAAGGCATTTCAGGTTGTATATTGCAACATGTTTAAAACGGGAGCCTTGGACGATGTTCTAGGAAACTGATGGGAAAATCGCCGAAAAAAAACCTTGAGGACTAGAGGTTTTCTTGAAAAATATCTGAAATTATATATGAAGTAAATCCTGATGAAATCTTCGAGGTAATTCCTGTGATTTTTTTTGGAAAAATTCAGGTTGTTATTTAAGATATCCAAAATAAAATTCTTAGCGAAATACTTTAGGAAAATTCTTGATGTGATTTTATGGGAAATAATTACTAAATGAACTCCTGGAGAAAAAATCAAATCTCACAAATTAAAATATGTGTCCATTTATCTAATTTGAAGAAATCTTCAGAGTTATATCTGGATGTTTGGCCAAATACCTGAGATTATTTCTGATGAAATTCTTTGGAAAAAACATTGAAAAAGCAGTAATACAAACACTATTATTTGTCGTAATATCTCAAGGAAGTTCAAACAAAAAATTATTCTCAGAGAAATATCAGGTCTGATTCCACAAAAAATCAAACTCTTTTCTCCTGGTTCCCGTTGGGTTCGATTTGTTTTTTGATTACTGTTAGGTCTCTTTTTTCAAGCAAGAGGTTTCTGAATTTTCTATTTTCAAAACACTCAGTCCCTACCAGCCATGCTTCATGAACAAATTCTAAAATTATTGGAAAATATTCAATTTCGGAAAAACCGATTCCGGATAAGTTATCTGGAATTTAAACAACTTCGAATTATTTTTTTTACAATCATGATTCATTCAGAGCTCTTGAAAGTTTTCGAATGAAATGCAATCAACTAATCATTTACCTAAATTACCACATTTGTAAATGATATACTGGTCAGATTCGATAACACGGGAACTTTATTATCCGTTTTCTAAACACGATGATAGACAGAACTTTTACAAACAAAATAAAAAAAAACACCATCATTATTTATTACAATTCACATGAATATTCGAATTAGGCTTTAATATTGTTAGCACATTCTTTTATAATGTCTAGAAGAGTGAATACACTTTAAAACACTTTTTAAAATTGTCATTAGTTTGTTTTGGTCATATAAAATTAGAGTATTTGTTGAACCTGGAACTAATTTATAAAACCTGGAAAAAACCTGGAAATATCAGGGAATTTCATTTCGGTAAACGAGTAGACACCCTGATGAACGCATGAACTTTTGAACTTCGTCCATTCTACCGTTGCTAAACGTAAGAGCTACGTGGATTTTCCGGTAGCCTTTACGAAGCGTTTCAATAGGACCTAGATGGTTTTGCATTAAATTTAACAGTAATAAAGACCAATCTTATTTCTAATAGGCTTTGGAAGAAAACTAATTCCCAATGTAAACAAACTTAAAATATTGTGATATTTTTATTGTCAATCTGAGCATTTTGAATCATGTTTCCCCAATTTCGTGAGTTTGGTCTGCCTTGTTGTAGCCTTTGCGTGCTATAATTGATAGAGGTTATAAATCACGTATAAAATATGAAGTGATGCAGGGATTCTTCGGTATTCAAAGCATATTTACCTTGAAATCAATCTTACACAGTGTTTAAAGCAGCAGCAGCTTCTGAAGTTCTTAAAAAATCAAGCGGGCGCCATCTTAGGATTTGAGCTCAACATCGAATGTACGTACACTATGCAAATGTTAAAATGAACTCAGGCACCTACGTGAATTCCACGTAAGCGTACCTATCGCTATCAGTAAACATTACCGAGTCACTATTTGGTGGTTATGAATAGTTAGGTGATCTTTATCTTAGTCAGGTGAAGTGGAGGTAACATGAATTTGGAATGATCTACGTGATTTTTCACGTAGCAATGACGTTTGGATTTTTTTGAGTGTAGGGATACTCCTTTTGTCCGACCATTCGACAAATTGATATAAGAGGGCTTTTACGTTCCCTTACAGTACGGTTCTTGATAGTTTTATTTTTGTTTGCTGCGATGTTGTTGGATCTTCTTATAGATCCTGCTTGGACCCTTTTTTCAGACCAGAGAGTTTTTATATTTCTTATTTTCGTAAGCATGAGCATTGATGATCTAGAATTCGTAGTTGCTACTACGTGATTGACCAGAATAATCGAAAATTGCACAAGGAACCAACAAATGATTACAATCTTAAGTGTATAATTTCAAGAATTCCAAGTATTATAAAGTAAATGACAGTGCATATTACCCAAGGGGCCCCTAGCATCTACTTCCTTCAAGAAAACCGGGTATCCGGAACAACCTGTCATGTGGTCATTCAAAAGCTGTTAACCATTCTTCTTTAGAACTTCATTTTCAAAATCACTATGTTTGATGTGTCGCAAGTTGTATTTGGGTTTGATTATTTAATCTTTAGGAAGGGTCTCCTAGCCATAAATCCGGAACTATCGTAAGTTGAAAAACTAGAAGAATTTCTGGATCGACCCTGAAAATTTGACAAAGTTTCATTGCAATATGGCTGACGAACAGAAACAGACGAATGTTAAATTTCATCAATTATTATTCATTCCCTTGATTTTTTTTTTTCGTAGGTTGATACTGACGCTGCTGATCCCACCGCTGTCCAACCAAGCGGTACCTACCATCGTCGACATGCCCATCCTGCAGAGCAAGTTCACCGTCACAGTGCCGTACGTTTACGAAGTGAACTGTGTCTACGTCCAGAACACCAAGTGGGCCGATGAAGTGGGAAAGCTGCTGGACGACATGTTCGATTACTACGAAAAGAGCGGAACCGTCATCACGAATCTGCAGATGAACGAGCTGTGCGCTTCCAAGTCGAGCGACGGCAATTGGTACCGGTCGAAGATAACTTGCCTACAGGAGATCGATAACATTGAGGTGTTGTTTGTGGACTACGGTAACCGGGAGAGGGTCAAACACGAGGATCTGAAAGTTTTGGAAGCGCAGTTCCAAGAGTACAGTGCATTCGCCCATAAGGTTTACCTGCCGATGGCCTGCTTGAACGAAGGCGAGGACGATAAGCTCAAGGTGGAGATCGCCAATCTGACGGGGCAGTTCGAGATGGAGCTGAAGGTGTTGGACTTCCGGAACGACATCTGGATCGTGGACATTGCGCACAACGATTACAGCATCGTGCAAGCGTTGAAGGACAAGCAGCTGGTGAAGGATCTGGACCATGAGGAAATTGTCAACCGGAAGACGGCGGTGCTGAATGAAAGTATGGAGATGGGCTCGGCGGATAAACCGGAGGAGGCCGACAAGGAGGGGGAGCAGAAGTACCAAAAGTTGGAAGGCTTTGTGAGCCATGTGGACAACCCGAATCAGTTGTTCATTCAGATGAAAGCGGATCTGGATGATTTGGACCAGTTGCAAGAGAACTTACAGATAATTTCACAAGCCCTACCTGGATTGAAGGACTTCTCGGTAGACAGGTACTGCATTGCTCCTTACTCGGCGGATGATATGTGGTACCGGGCGAAGATCATCGACAGCCACGATGATTTGATTATCCAGTTTGTAGACTATGGCAATACCGATGTGATAACTAGCAATAAGAAACATGAACTGAAGGACGTTAACGATAGTCTGATGAAGTTTAAAGTCTACGCCAAGCAGTGTTCGTTGTTGGTGGGGCCTGCTGCTGGAAAGGGATGGAGCGAAGAGGCCAGCAGCATTTTGCGCGATCTAGAGTACGTAGATGTGCAGTTTTTAGTTGAATGCCGCGGAATCAACTACATCAATCTGAAATGTAACGATCGGGATCTTGCGGAGGAACTGATTGCGAAAAATCTAGCCGAGCGAATGCAATATGTTCCGTCGGAGCAACGCTGCTTCACCAGTCATATTGAATCGATTCAGGAGTTCTACCTGCAGCTCGAACGGGACATTAATCCCCTGGACGTGATGGCAGACTACATGGCCAAGTTCGAAGAGTTCGCTTGTGTTCAAAACCCAGCCGTCGGCTCGATCTACGTTGCCGAGTTCCCGGATGATAATCTCTGGTATCGCGCCAAGATCCTCCAGGTCCTGGACGGTCCATCGTTTGAGGTTTTCTTCATTGACTATGGAAATACATCGGTCGTCACCAACGTTCGAGAACTGGAGGCCTCTATCGCTGAACTGCCTCCCCTCTGCACCAAATGTATCCTCAGACTGCCGGACGGTGTCAAGAGCTGGTCGGACGAAGCCGAAATCAAGTTCAAGGAAATCGCTGCAATGGGTGAGACTGTCTTCACGGTTAAGCTGCACAACCCCGGACTAGCGGCCACTGTTGAACTGTTCCTCGGAGACCAGAATATCAATGATCAGCTGTTGGACCTGTGCGAGAAGGGTGCGGCCAATGTTATGAACTCCAGCTTCTACCTGAACGAAGAGAAAACAGTCGACAACAGCTTCCCTCAGGAGGGATTCGTCCACGTCAGCCATGTGAACTCACCGGCAGATTTCTACATTCAGTTTAAAAACTCTCATGATGCGCTCAAAAACATGGAAGAACTTCTGATGATCAAGGCAGCTCAAAGCGAACGCCTCATGGGGGACGACGTTTCGGAAGGAATGCTCTGTTTGGCCTATTCCAAATCCTACGACAAGTTCCATCGAGCTCAGGTCATTTCGAAAGAAAACCACCAGTACAAGGTCCATTTGCTGGACCACGGTTCTGATGGGTTCTCCACCGATCTCCGACAGATGCCCGACGGCAGCAAAGAAATGCCCAGCCTGGCCAAACGATGCTGTCTCGAAACTTACTCGCCGGAAAATGGTGAAGTGCTGAAAGTGGTCCAGAAGCGTTTCCTAGAACTGGTAGATTCCGGCCGGACACCATTCTCCTTCGAAATTGTACGCAACGACGTTGAGCCGAATATCGTACGCCTTTTCACCGAAGACGGCCGAAATGTGGAGGACTTGCTGGAACTGCAGGAAGGAGACAGCGATAGCTTTGCAATGCCAACGGTAGCGGCAGCCCTTCCTCCGCCAGCGCCTTCCGACCTAATCAAAACGTCCCAACGCGCTAAACCGAAGCAGGCCTTCTACCGCGCGAAAAGCGACCTGGACTTTGACCAGTAAGCGAACCAAACATTTACCAGAGATTGTTGACCAAACAGAAAAAGTTATTAACGAAAAAACCCAAAAAAAAACTATTATTTATCGAATTTTGTTAGCCAATAAGTAACGAACGATTATGTTGCTTCACCCTGTTTTTTGAATTGGTTGTTTTCATTAAGTTTGTCATCTTTTATTTTCACACTTGAATAGTTTTTATTTCCGGTTTTAATCAGCACTCAATTTGTTAACCATTTCTAATTACTCACACACATACAAAATACACAAAATGTATCGAAAGACGTCCAAATAAAAAAAAATAAAATAGGAACACGAACCAGCCTTAGCTTTGTGAAGCAAAAAACACTCACAAGAGGCCTTACTTATTAAATATACTCTCAAACAAACACCAGTGTTAACCGAACTGATCTTATGATTTCCTAGCCCCTAGCAAATAATGTTAGATGTCTTCATCGGGACTACCTGAAGAATTATAGAAAGAGTAATATGATTTCCTCTTCCATTAGTAAAGTAGACAAAACGAAAACTCAGACAAGCAATACAAAGATGGTTTTTTATGTAATGGAAACTAACATGCAATGCATAATACACCTTATCTGTTAAATAAACAGTCCTCTTAATCGAAACAAAACATATTTATTGTATTTAATAGTCACTAGGAGAAATGGACTTATTTAAAGCGAACGAGCACGAAGAGGAGTAATAAATTATATCATGTTTTTGTAATCAAACAACAATTCGCGTGTTACATTATTACAATTATGAAGAACAAATCCATACTCAAGAATTACTCAAGAACAGGCATCTTTCGGTTATGCTAAATGGCCCGCTCCCTGGAGAAGTCATCAAAGTACGCTCAAACTAATAAAACGCAATCCCTTTTTTAGATGCTATGGCATCATTTATTACTAAGTTAATAGTTTTGGTCACTAAAATAAAAATATCGCATTCAGCATATGCATATGTACAATCAACCATACCAAATTCAACCTGATATTTGATTCGTTTTGCGCAGTATCGGGTAAAATGAGTAGAGCAAGCTTTATATCCTATAAATGATTCATCTTCTTCTTCTTCTATCCTCAGTTAGTTAGTTGGGAGGCTTAAGCCTTTCTCAGTTCCTTGGGTATCTCAAAAAACGGCCATGCTCCTTTTCCACGGTATGGGGTGGGACAGGTGGTTCGGGGTGTGGTGAAATAAATTACTGTTACTATCAATCGATAACGACCGAAAACTTGAAACACTTTTGCTACCTAAGAAGCGCCCAGAGTGGGGATTACGACTCACGACCGGCCCTTCAATCCGAGTCGGAATCGCTCTGTTCGTCTTCGCTGTCCTCGAGTTCCGGCATCGGGAAGCGAAGGATTGCCGCAACGCCGGTGAGCTGGGCCAGTTCTGTGAAAAGAGAAACAGGGAAATCAATTGAATGGGACAAAATTATAAGAAAAAAATATTAGCGGTTTGGATGAGGAAGTTATTTTTCTCCAAGAGTCCGCGGCGAGCATCTGAAAGTCAAAACGCAGACGGAAATCTTAATATATATTACGACATGGCAAGTCCTGCACTGGTGGTGACTTTTAGCATAAGCATTGATGACCGTACAATTCGTAGTTGCTAGTCCGTGATTGACCACAATAATCGAAGTTGCACAAGGAATCAAGAGGTGTAGCTTAGGAGTAGCTTTCCATCTTCAAGGTACATTTTCGAGAACTTCAAACAATAACCTCCAGAACTCCAAGTCAATAACGACGCCGGCTACGTCCTTACGATCATTGGGGAAGGAAAGGAATGTTAGTATGACATCCATTGCTACTAGAGACCGAGATCACCTCTGGACGGATCATAGCTGCTTGATCAGGATTCACCTTGGTAAATGATGGGATTCATGCAACCTCAGTTCAAAAAATACATATCAGTAATAGGCTGACCAGAAACTAACCAGATAAAAACGGGATAAATGAGGAATAAAACCGGTACAATTCGGAAGCCACGAAATTTGCAAAAATTGTCACAAAAATCTATAAGAGGGCACAAAATGAGCCAAACTGCAAGATTTGTGCATAAATCGCAGCACACTTTTGAAATAACTGCTCTGATTTTGCTGCTTTAAGCTCTGAAATTAAGAATTTATTTTACTTAGCATATTTTAATATTAGATAATTAGATTAGATTATTCATGTTTTTCTCAAAATTCATAACATGGAGTTTATGCTAGAAGTCGACTTTCATTTATGCGTTTACAATTTTAAAGTTTACATATTCATCGAAATTCTGGTCAAAACTTCCCAACTAACATTTGTAATTAAATAACGGTTTATTCAGCTGAAGTAATTTGTTCAACTCTTATCCAGCAAAAATGTTTGTTGGGTTAGGACCGCGAAACTTAAAAATTCTACTATTAGTTATGTTCTGCATCTCCAAAATTATGGGACAAATTCAGTACCGTAAATTCGGGTGAAATTGATCACCGTGTCACACGATTTTATTTCTTCCTAATGGACCAATGCACGAGTTCACTAATCTGACGTTTAAGCGGTGCCAAGTTCACTCGTTCCCATGGTCACGTAAATAACACGGCACCGCTCAAACGTCAACGGGTGAACACGTGCACTGATCCATGGAGCACAAATATCAATTTTGCCTGCAGTGAATTAACGTTGTTTTACGTAACTATGGATCAATGCACGAGTTCACTAATTTGACGTTTGAGCGGTGCCGAATGCATTAGTTGCCATGGTGACATAAATAACACGGCACCGCTCAAACGTCAACCGGTGAACTCGTGCACTGGTCCATTGTCGAATTGTGTGCTGTGAAGTTTTTTGCATTAAAGAATGTTTATTTGTGTTATGGAAATAATATAAAATTTTAAAATCATGTGCCGTGCAGTATTTACAAACCTTCTTGTTCTGAACAAGGATTTGAACAAGATATAAACCTGAGATCTGAAAGAAGGTGTTATGCGGAGAGCCGGGATACGATTTTTACGAGATCCAGTCAATTTGTTTGCTTCGCGGATGATACGGACATCGTCGGCCGAACATTTGAAAAGGTGGCAGACCTGTACTGCCCATAAATGCATGTCAGTCCCATGTTTGATGGTGTTCGTTTCGGAGCCGGTTGGTACAAGAAGGCGTGGAGCGCAGCGAGGATCAAGTGCGTATCGATTTGGCGAGCGTGGGGCAGAACCGAGGATGGAGAGATGCGGCCACGACCCGAGAATTGTGGTGTGAAATTGTTGATTCAGTGTTCTGTTTAGATTTTAACTAAATAAATAAAAATATCTTATTATTCTTCCAATAAAAATGGAAATTAAATGCAATGAAAACTGACTCTTTTCCCATGTTTGTCCAGAAAGATCGAAGGTACACAACACAAGAAAAGCAGCAATTTTCATCAAATTGTTGCATATTTCGTGTTTAAGGCTCAAGAATCCATCATTCAATCAACAACGATCATCAACAATTAAAAACCAGTTTTATTGTTCAAATTTAAAGAAATCCTTTTCTTGAGCATTGCTTCAATTTTGAGCAGAAAAACTGGTTTTGAAAATATCTAAAACGATGATGGTTATTTTCCTCTTAAGAGGAAAATAACCATCATCGTTTTACAAATTTCCAAAAACATTTTTTTTGCTCAAAATTGAAGCAATGCTCAAGAAAATCTATCATTGTATTGCACTTGATATTTGAAATACGATGATAGATTTTCATAAGGATTGATTGAAATTTGAACAAAAAAACTGGTTTTCAAATGTTGATGATCGCTGATGATTGAATGATGGATTCTTGAGCCTTAAAGCTAAGTAGCCCGTCATTCGTTTTGGCAACAATGATGACTTTTCAGCTTGCTTTTCAAAGTGATAAAACACAGGCTTAATAGTTTATATTGACTTGAAAAAGGATCACTGTACGCGCTAACATGCATAAAGTATGCTAATACTTTTTCAGCTATGTCAGTGCAAAACTAATTGATTTTCTTTGATTCGAAATCGTGAGATGAATTAGCAACAATCATCAACGACGCGTACAAATTTCAATGACAGCCTACTTCGCCTTAATATCTGTGCCTACCTCCCAGGTGTTATCGTAAGTGCCGAAAGAAAGGAACCCGAGCAACTTGCCCCAGTGCCGTGATAATTTTTCGACTCTCTCATTGCCCTAGTGTACAAAAAAAAAAAAATGGCGGGCCAAGGATACGAAGCAGTTGACCACGAGGACACGGATGCATGAGCATGCACAATAAGAATAATTTCATGATTGTAAGCAGTAAACGGTTACCTGGATAGAATAGCTTCGAAAAGGGTGCTCAAAATATAATATTTCTGGTCAGGGAAGTATTATCATCAAGGGTAAGTAAAATATTTCCATTTTTAACTTCTAGATCATACAAACAAATGAACTAATAATGTCAAATATTTTTATAGAAATCAGCATTGTCAATCAGTGCAAAAACAGATAAAGTTTGTAAAGTTATCACCATCGATTGAATTGCGCTCTTTATAGAAATGTTCAACCAGTATCAAAATCTCCTAAAGCGTCGTATCGTGCCATCAGCAGCCCTTAGCATCACTCTCATATTGTTATTAAGGGTATTCACTTAACAGCGCAAACCACTGCCTAAGTCATGCTAAATTGGTTATCCGAAATGTTTCATGAAATTGCGTACATAATCAATGAAACCTTTCAGTATGTTGAAAACCAATCGTAGAATGCTTTGGTGAAGTCTGTATGTCACTATGGGGATTTCAAACAAATAACAATACCATGTTCCGAAAACTGTTATGGGAAAGGCTTTTATCCTAAAGACTGCAGGAAATTGTAAAAAACAGGTTTGAATACAAGATGCTGAGCAAATTGAAGTGTACACTTGCATATAAAAAATCGCATGTAGGCCATTCCTAGTCTACGTGGTTTTCGCTTACGTTGGTCTCGAGTCCAGTCAACGTTGTTGAACCGGGCATATTGATCTTTGTAGCATGTGAGATAGGAAATGCAGCTATTTAGTTTTGTTATGTATCTCCTAATAGCAGGCATTGCATAATCTCATCTCTCGATCTTCTGAGCAAGATACGGATCCAATATTAGGATATTATCTTGGAGCTCTTTGATCGAATTTTGAACTTCATCTTTGACTCTCTTGTTTCAAGATGAAATCTTATCATCTGAGCAATCCGTGGCTCAGAAAGATTCGAAACAGCCCGGCTGTCACGTCCGGGTATTTTTTAACTTAATAGAAGTGTAAATTATCTGAAGATGTCAACCAACGGAAGTAAGTAAATAATTCGTTCCTTGAGGAAATCAAATTTCATTTTTTATATTTTTATAGGTTTGGATGGATTCTATTGCGGTCACGCACAGAATGTGTTCGTATTTCCTTCGAAGACCACAAACGCAACATTCAAGCATTAGGGTCAGGGAATGGAGCGCTTGAGCAGAAATCCTTCTTGAGTAATGAAGAAAATATAATAGGATGATTCTGGATTGTGAAAAAATAGATCTTCCATATAAAATGAAATAAAAGATTCCTTCGTAATACATTCATAATAAAATGATTCTCTCATTGCTTTGCCCCTCTTACTTGCACCTTAGCAGATAAAATTTGTCTGTAAATCACGTCACATGTTATAAAAGTTTAGATAAAAAAACTGATATTTTCCCATGAAACTGAACGCATTTTTTGTTAAAGAATTTAGGAATTTATGATGAATCTTCTGGCCCAAGCAATATCCATCGAGCAGGTACGGTGGTGGCGGGAGAAGCCTTAATTTCATTCGGCATGAGTTTCAGAGTTACTAATTGTTCTGTTATACAATTTTCTACCGAGGATTTGTTTCTGTAATACTTTTTTGTTCCAACCGCACCTTGAAGGTAGAAAAATCCCGACTTTGCAAAATACAAGGGCTCATTAGAATGATTTAAAATCAGAATTCAATCAAAGTTCAGTCCGTTTCAGCACTATTTTTCATAATTTTTTGCTTCAAGAACTCAGTGGTTCATCAACGGATCTAACTTATTCAGCATAACATTCTAATCTGATATAAAGCAGAAATATACCCATATGTCACCGAAAAAGCTTCAAGATCATCATCTGATAGTGATATGGAATCATATCAAAGCGCTCTTGGATTGCTGATAATATCTTTCACCATCCGAAGATGATCAAAGTGATCAGATGAGATTGTAATGCCTGCCTAATAGTGATCCCCATTGAATATCTCAACGAAATCGCAATCATTAATCTCCCAAGTTATGCACATATGAATATCATGGACATCTCCTGAGGAATATCCTGAGTGACAATAAACAGTGCACTGTCTGTCATTTACTGCTAGGTCTGATTGTTATTTGAACAAATAATGAATGCATAAAGGTAAATTGAATAAAATTTAACCACGATAAACATTAGTTTTCAAGAATTATCCTCCTTTGGTGGACAGCAATTTTGAATTGGAACAACAAATGTTTGAGGATGGTTTGACGTTTTCAGTGGATAACTAGATTATATTTCTTCGATTTGACATTGAAAAGAAGCAGAAAAGGAATATTTCATTTGAAATGTTTCAGTGCTAAAGTTACGCAGGATTTCATTTTACGCAGGTTTTAGTGAATACCCCTATTGTTTTGTTGTTTATAAAATTTCTAGAAAGCGATCAGCTTATTCTTTCTTACTTGTACAATGGCCGGTCTATTTGGAATTTTAATAAGTCAAATCAAACTTCAAAACTAAAATTGCTTTCAGCACATTTACATTTTGCAGCATTAATCGCATTACTGTGTCAAGTCTTCTCCAATGCCCTATACCCTACCCCAACCCTTCTTATCCTTTCCGATGGTGTTCAAGTGGTCCGCATAGACTATTACGGCCATTACCTATCCCTTCCCCCGGCTTTGGACTGACTTGCGCTCTCATTGCCCCACCAAACGCTGCAAAATGAAATGAAAATGAAATTATTAGATTGACTTCCTATTATTCATGCTTTTCGGAGTTTGAATCAAGGTGTTTGGAATATGAGACAGAATGAAGAGACCACTCTCTTATTTGAAGCTTAATTTTGATCAATACTTTTGCATTAAAATAAAAGTAAACAGATAAATCATTATTTTTACCAGCACACTCAACAGTTAACAGTTGAAGATAGCTAGCAATTTAAATAACTTACGAATATATGTTGATTCGTGAGAAGAGCTCTTGAAAATTCAAAATTACTCGTTATCAATGGCGAACTTATTCGTCAATATTCATTGAAGCTTCTTTCATATACAAAAAGTCAGGTAAAAAATGCTTTACGTATTTCTAGAGAAATTACAGGAAGAGTTCGAGGGTAAATTTATTATTGTAATTCAGGAAGAATTAAAATGAAAATCCGGTTAGCGACGAAACGAGAGTTGTGTTTGATCTTCCGACCTTGACGCTTGCTCCTGCGAGGGCCGACGATGGGGGCAGGATCAAACATGTCGCGCGTCGATCGAGTAAAGTGAAAAAGTGCCGCTTTCGATTAGTTCTTTATGATCGTCTGACATTGACGCTTGCTCCTGGGCAGTGCTTCAAGAAAGCCCGAGTAGTCGTCAGTTGTTTTCTCTCACGGGTCGCGCGCCTATTTTCTCTGAGTGTTTTATATAGCCGAGCAAACGACTGAAGCTGAAAGAGGATTGTTGCTGCTCAAGGATGACGGATCAATTGGTGAGCTCGTTTTATGCTACTGTTCCTAATCTATAAACTATGTTTGACTGTACCGTTAATCGTTACAACGGTGAGATGTAAATATGATGTTTCAAAAAATATGAATGGTTCGTCACTGTGAGTGTCGACATATACTCTGATTCATAAATTATTTATGTCTAAATTTTTTTTTTATTCAATACACCTTCTTCTTTTTACCTTTATTTTTGTAATTAAAAATAAAACTTTGAATGGTTCGACACTTCAAGTGTAGACTTCCGAAAGGTTTACTTTATTCAACAAACTTTGAAAGGCTCGTCACCTCAAGTGTCGGCATAATTTTTCTCTACATAGATATTGTTCATATCAAATTAAAATATTATATTTACCTATAAGCATGTTTATATCTCACAAATAATTATTTATTATTATTTATTTAGTTGGTGTTACATCAATTAATTTGATAAAACCTCGTTAACGATGTTACGCCAATTTACTCGGTCCAAGGCTGTGTCTCTCCAACCTCGATTT
The DNA here is from genome assembly GCF_002204515.2 of Aedes aegypti. NCBI lineage: Eukaryota > Metazoa > Arthropoda > Insecta > Diptera > Culicidae > Aedes > Aedes aegypti. Next base: position 460,967,908 of record NC_035108.1, read on the forward strand.
TGGCCCACGTTCTCCAGATCTTGTTGCACCTGATCAAGCCACCTCGCTCACTGTGCTCCCCGCCTTCTTGTGCCAACCGGATTCGACGCGAACACCATCTTTGCAGGATTGTTGTCCGGTAGTCTTGCAACATGCCCTGCCCAGCGCACCCTTCCGGCTTTAGCAACCTTCTGGATACTTGGTTCGCCGTAGAGCCTAGCGAGCTCGTGGTTCATTCTCCGCCGCCACACACCGTCCTCCTGCACTCCGCCAAAGATCGTTCTAAGCACCCTTCGTTCGAACACTCCAAGTGCTTGCAGGTCCTCTTCCAGCATGGTCCATGCTTCATGTCCATAGAGGACCACCGGTCTTATAAGCGTTTTGTACATGGTACATTTGGTGCGGGGGTGAATCTTTCTCGACCGCAGCTTCTTCTGGAGCCCATAGTAGGCGCGACTTCCACTGATGATGCGTCTCCGTATTTCACGACTAACGTTGTTATCAGCCGTTAACAAGGATCCGAGGTAGACGAACTCATCAACCACCTCAAAAGTATCCCCGTCTATCGTAACACTGCTTCCCAGGCGGGCTCTGTCGCGCTCGGTTCCGCCTATCAGCATGTACTTTGTTTTTGACGCATTCACCACCAGGCCGACTTTTGTTGCTTCACGTTTCAGGCGGGTGTAGAGGTCTGTCACCGTTCCAAATGTTCTGCCGACAACATCCATATCATCCGCGAAGCAAACAAATTGGCTGGATCTTGTGAAAATCGTACCTCGGTTATTGAACCCGGCTCTCCGCATGACACCTTCTACCGCGATGTTGAACAGCAGGCACGAAAGTCCATCACCCTGTCGAAGTCCCCGGCGGGATTCGAACGAACTGGAATGTTCGCCCGAAATCTTCACGCTATTCTGCACACCGTCCATCGTTGCTCTTATTAGTCTTGTGAGCTTCCCGGGAAAGCTGTACTCGTCCATGATTTTCCATAGCTCTTCGCGGTCGATGCTATCATAAGCCGCTTTGAAATCGATGAACAGGTGATGCGTTGGGACTTGGTATTCACGGCATTTCTGGAGGATTTGCCGTACAGTGAAGATTTGGTCCGTTGTCGAGCGGCCGTTGATGAAACCAGCTTGATAACTTCCCACAAACTCATTTGTTATTGGTGATAGACGACGGAAGATAATCTGGGATAGCACTTTGTAGGCGGCATTCAGGATAGTGATCGCACGATAGTTTTCACATTCCAGTTTGTCGCCCTTCTTGTAGATGGGGCATATGACCCCTTGCTTCCACTCCTCCGGCAGCTGTTCGGTTTCCCAGATTTTGACAATCAGCCGGTGCAGACAGGCGGCCAACCTCTCCGGGCCCATTTTGATGAGTTCAGCTCCAATACCATCTTTACCAGCGGCCTTATTATTCTTGAGCTGGCTGATGGCATCCTTAACTTCCCTCAATGTGGGGGCAGGTTGGTTTCCTTCATCCGCCGTGCTGACGTAGTCACTTCCTCCGCTGTCGTGACCCTCGTCGCCTGTGTTCTCCGTGCCATTCAGGTGTTCATCGTAGTGCTGCTTCCACCTTTCAATCACCTCACGTTCGTCCGTCAAGATGCTTCCGTCCTTATCCCTACACATTTCGGCTCGCGGCACGAAGCCTTTTCGGGATGCGTTGAGCTTCTCGTAGAACTTTCGCGTTTCTTGAGAACGATGCAGCTGTTCCATTTCTTCACATTCCGCTTCTTCCAGGCGGCGCTTTTTGTCCCGGAATAGTCGGGTTTGCTGCTTCCGTTTTCTTTTATATCGCTCCACGTTTTGTCGCGTTCCTTGCTGCAGCATTGCAGCATTATTTATCATGGTCTAATCGCTTATCAAAGTGAATCCTGTGACCCAACAATCGTTCCCATTAACAAACATCCCTCCCAGTAACCTTTGTGGAGATGCAGAGGCAAACACGGTCTCCAAATAGCAAAGGTTACACACTAGCATTCCTTCCCCCAATCCAAACCTGACTGCAAGGACGTGGCCGGCGCCGTTTTTGACCATATATAAACAGAGCCGTAGCGTGGTCTCATGGCGCCCTTGGCGAACCGACATTTGAGCGCCCCTTGTTTGAAGCTCAAGTTGTTTTTAAATATATTAAGAAAGCATTATATTACCTGTAATACACGAAATTCTAGCGCGACTTCTGTAAAAATGGTTCATCAAAATTCTCAAGGATTATGATATTGCTGTTTATTAAAAATTTGTATACAGATATTCAATGATGAGATAAAGTTCTGTAAGAAGTCATACACAGTATACCAAATTTTATTCTCAGGAGGACTATCTGATAGCCCGGAAGTTATTGAATTTTCTATTACATTTCCTGTTAAGACCATGGGATCTATTGAAATATCAGTATAGTGTATATTCCCTAAGAAATGCTTGTTGACAATTGCTGACCCATATACTTTTGCTTAAGTTTTTTAAATTCTTGTCCAATAGAGTAAAACTTAGTATTATGGCTTTTCACTACTGTTCTCATTTCGATGTCAAATATTTTTTTAATGACTTGATTCGGAATGTTGTGAGAATTGTTCTGAATATTCGATCTGATTCTTGAATAATATGCTATTCGATTCAGAATCACGCGAAAACGCCCTCCAAATCTGACTAGGGATCCTACTTAAAATTTTGTCAAAAACTCGCATGGTATTCTGTCAAAGTCCCACATACATGATACATGTATACCTATGTGGAAATTTTAAAAGAGATTTTGTAATGGACATTGTGGCCTGGTTTGTGTGATAATATGAATAATAATTATGTGGAATCCTACTGCTTCAATGTGAATCAGCTCAGAATCCAATTATTGTTGAAATCTATTTACCCCAATTATCGTTTTGAACGCACTTTACTGAAGAAATTGACCAAACTTTTTTTTCTGCTAGTGCACAAAATACTTAAATTAGAATTTCACTGTTGTTCGCGGCTTCTTTCAAAAGATTTGTGCATTTAAAATTTTGGTCCAATATTTCATTTGTCTTCTTAACTGTTTCGCCTTAACTTTGAATTTTTGTGTCGGGATCTCCAAATCATTGCTGGAATTGGAAAGTTTTTATTTAATGTACATTGATAAGTCTGAGATTTGTCACAGGTGTTACGTCTTAACTGGGACAGAGCCTGCTTTTCAGATAAATGTATGGTGACTCGTTCTTTGTGAGAGGAATGGTTTATTGGAATGAGCAACCAATAAAGGCAAAAAAATCACTTGGAAGGATGTAGAAAATGTCTTCACTAGAATACTTTATCAGAGACTAGTTTTATTCCAACTTGCTTAAAAATCTTTACGTCATGTTCCAATAAAACTAAACTAAGTGGTGTTCTTATGAGCACTTCCGCAGTTTTTACTGAAAGCTATACTTGTCAATTGACCATTTTTTGCATTTGGATTGGATATCGTGTGGCAAGCACGAATATATTCCATGCCCAGGAGAATATAGGTTTTGAACTAACAACCCTCATTGTAGCTGCGCGTTTTTCGCTAGGACTATCTAGGCCCCATAATTTGCATTGTCATGTTTAGAGTTTTTTAACTGTCTCTTTCTCGAGCAGAAGAAAATATCTACTGAATACCAAATTGAGGTATTCCATATCAGATAATTTCCAATACTTACAACCTTACAACCTTACAAATGAGGTATGAATGAGCCCTGCATAAGAGGTAAAATACCTCAAATAATACCTTCATCATATTCTACAAATACCAAGCTGATAACTAGATCAGGTATTGTAATACCTAAATAATACTTGATGGATTTTCATATAAAAGTGAAATTTTTCAATACTAGTTCAATACCTCCAGCAGTCCTCAATAGCTGTCGAATACCAAAATGAAGTATTTTCAATTGTTTTAAACATTTTTTTTCAAATACCATTATAATACCAAAATGAGGTATTGATAACTGAACAATACCTAATTGTGGTATGATACCAAATTATGGTATGCATAAGTTATTGGCGAGTTATTCTTTCCTCCTCGGGTTGAGTGACCCCCTAATGAAATATGTCTCTTCTAAAATTTTACAAATTATGGCACGCATTTTGGCGCCCCCTAAAGGCTGGCGCCCTTGGCGGGTGCCAACCTGGCCAATAGCACGCTACGGCACTGTATATAAATAGAGGCACTGAAGAAGATTATGGCCAATCCCAGCCGAACTTCTAGTTGATTCTTTGTGCATTTTCACTGACTTCGGTCAATCACGGAATAGCAACCATTGATATGTGTAGTCAGTCTAAGCTAAGCTAAGCTAAGCTAAATCTGGTTAGCGACGAAACGAATTTTAGTAAATTACCGTGCACCCCCGCTGATTTGGACGGTATCTCATGCAAACCATCGGGGTTTATTTTTAATTTGAACATCTAGTCACCCTAGAAACGTGTTTCTGGTTACCTCTTTCACTGTTTGGTTTTGATTGATGTGCATATTAGCGGGGTACAGATTAAAAAGTGTTCAGATTAAATGTGGTCAAACTAACGGGGGTACCCGGTAGTTAGAATTTAAGTAAAATTTAGTCTTCACAGTCCTAAAGTAGTTCCGAAGCATTATTCATTTTCGATGAACTCGAGAAAATCTGAATCATCTGAAAATTGTGCCATTGTAATTAGGAAATTATAAGAAAAATCTAGATATGATTCTGTACCAGGTCCGTCCGACTCGGGCTCAGATTCGGTACCACTTCTAGTACTGCATTTGTTCCCTCGGTAGTGCAAAAGGTACCCAAGTTTGACAGATCGTAGTACACTCTTCACGAAATTCTAGATTACCTCATGAGTCATAAAATTTTGGGCAGCTGCAAGGGACATGCAGGACTTTAATGTGTCTTTGTCAGTACTCAGTACAAACAATCATATTCCCAATACTAACAATTAACACTTATTTTGAATTGATTCAGAGAACCGCCTATTTGGAATAGGATTTTTAATTCTAGCAAATTAAAAAAATGGTTGAAATTTAACAAAAGTCTTGAAATATTTTGTGGAGATTCCATCTGAAGATAAATCATATACTATGTTCTGACTATTCACCGCTGATTACTCCAGAAAATTCACCTCACATTTACTCAGCAAGATAAGGAACATATTGGAGTTTAAAGGTATTTAAAGGATCGCCTTACTAGTGATTTTTGTATTTTCTTTTTTCTATTGGCAAAGTAAATTGAAGTGTTAACATTCAATTTTTTAAACATACTTCAATAATTCTTCCAAAGTGAAAGTGAAGTTCACTCAGCAGGTATGTTACCCTCAAAATAATCCAAACGTCAAGGTTACGTGAAAACATACGTAGATTATTTCCATCGCACTTTTCACGTAGCCTTTGCGGGAATCACAGATGAATCAAAATGAATTCATGAGCTGATGAACTGTTTTCCTTCACCTGATTTTCACGTAACAGCTACATGATTACCTGTGTATTTGTACGTAGTGTTTCAATGGATTTGATTTGATGATCCAGTAATATTTCGTTTATTTTGGGGTTTTACTGCGGTCTTGTTTTCATCAGTCAATTATATGATCAATCCTTTAGAATACTTGCATATTTATCAAAATTTTTAGTAACACGTAAAGTTATCTTCAATTCGTAAGTTATCCCATTGGCGTAGCAAAGAAGATTTGGATAACATAGAATCCCGGGAATTGCACTCCATGTTTGTTGCAGCTTACGATAAAGCACTTTAATTCCAGGTTTCATTCGTAGCAACTAATTCGATTGGGGAATCGCTTATCGCGCGTAGTCGAATAGAAGCCGGCTAAATGTCGATGCTGATCTCTACTAAAAACGCAATTATTGAAAGTTGTAAGTTTATTTTGAACCAAACTTACCTTCCAATATTTTTTCTGTCAAACCCCTTTCATCGAAAGGCGAATTCAACCGACATTGAAATTTCAAATTTTTACCAAAACTAATATCCCTAAGAATCCAACAAATGAATTTCAAGAATTATGTAGGAAATGTCTGCGCAATAATTGCCTATTTTTTTCAAAGAGTACACAAGGAATCCCTTCTTTTCTCGACACTTTGATGTTCAAATCGAGAAGATAGGAAAAACAAAAATCAGTAAAGCATTAGTATTCTGCTATTTGAGCCTAGAAGGTTGATCATCGTTGCTTTATCATCAGATCACGAAGACAGTGGCTTTTGTGAAAAAATGACTTCAGTGACTTTTTATTGCAAGCGATCAGGTCAAAAAAAGGTAACCATGTCACTAAAAAGCAAATCGCTACTAGCCCTGTCGATGGGGATATGAACCACTTACGCTCTCCGGACACGTGCATGCTGGAGAAGATTTTGACCTCGCCGCCGGAATCTCGCACCGAATCAACCAGCTGGACGTACTCTTTCCTGGTGGCGACATCTTGGCATCTATAGTAAAGAAGAAACACGAAAAAATAAACAGTTAGACAGTTGTACGAAGTTATGGGTGATTGGATTTACTAGAAGAGTACCGTGAAATAGGGAGAATAGCAACACTCTCTAGTATAAAGGCAGCATCCTTCTACAACGTAAAGCTAAAATTGACAATTTTTGATCCCATATTCCCCCTCTTTAACGCTTTTTGTATGAAAGCTTTATTTTTTTCGTCTCATGTTCTATAACCAATGTCCTGAATCGTCCCATGTTCTATAGGATTTCCTATAGACCAATCTAGTTGCCTGCGTAGTTGTGCAATGTTGACAAAATTTTCTTTGTTTGCTGTGAGAACTGTCATAACATTGCTTTTGTTTGCTGTGAGAATCCAAATATAAACAGAATTGCTGCAAAACATCCACTTCCTTGTTGGCCTGCTGTTGACCGAAAGCTCAATAACGTCAAACAAACATCGATACGTTTTCATTCTGAGGAAATCGACTTGTGTAAGATTGATTGTGCGTTGGTGTTCGTGGCAGTTTGCTTGGGGACCTCTATAAACAAAGAACATTTCAAGCGTGTGCTAGAATAAGGGCGTAAGTCGCATGGTCAATGGATCATTAAAATAACCAAAACGGCCGCTATGGAAAGCATAGATAGCGTCACCGTAGCCTTGTGTGTTTGACAGAACAGCAATGCTGTCACAATCCCATATACAGTGGCGCCTTTGTTTTGATGCGGTGAGCACTGACAAAAACGACCTTCAATGATCCATTTCTCTTCATCGATCCTCTCTTCTGTGGATAAAGGTGACAAGATACAAGTTCGTCCGCATTTTTTCATTTCGGAGAAGTAAAAATGCTGACGAACTTGCATCTTGTCACCTTTATTCACAGAAGAGAGGATCGATGAAGGGAAATCGATCATGCGACTTACGCCCTTATTCTAGTACACGCTTGATTTATGTGAACAGAGCAGTTTAATACACCCGATTCTGTTTTTGCACGGATTTTTTTTTACACGGCCGTGCAAAAAAAGTTTCCATACATTTCCATACAACGTCGGGTGCTTAGGACGATCTTCGGCGGTGTGCAGGAGAACGGTGTGTGGCGGCGAAGGATGAACCACGAGCTCGCCCAACTCTACGGCGAACCCAGTATCCAGAAGGTGGCCAAAGCTGGAAGGATACGATGGGCAGGGCATGTTGCAAGAATGCCGGACAGCAACCCTGCAAAGATGGTGTTCGCTTCGGATCCGGTTGGTACAAGAAGGCGTGGAGCGCAGCGAGCTAGGTGGGCGGATCAAGTGCGTATCGATTTGGCGAGCGTGGGGCAGAACCGAGGATGGAGAGATGCGGCCACGAACCGAGTATTGTGGCGTGAAATTGTTGATTCAGTGTTATCTGTGTAGATGTTAACTAAATAAATAAATAATAACATTTTGTTTTTGGCCAAACCAAAACGTCGAGAATAGTGTTACTTTTTTACACAGTTTTTGAAATTTTGAACTGAAAACTTTTTTGCACGGAACGCATTCCCCGTGCAAAAACAGAATTGGGGGTACTTATACAGTATGTTCAACAAGACCATCGAATGAGATTTAGTCATTTGTCCAATTTTAGAACACCTGAAAATGTCAAAACTTAACCGATGGTAACATTTATCAATCTATTTATCTACTGAGAGGACAAAAAACGTCTGAAATTTATATTGCCCCTTAAACTATATGAACCTAGCAAAACTAACGTCGATCACAGTTAGCGACTTCGACAATTGACGCGTGAATGTCCTAATGCGCATATTTTGCGCTCCATTAACTTTTATCGCAATGTCAACGAGAATCGTACATATCTAGCTTTCCGATGCCGACGAACTCCAAACGGTTCCGTGAGCCATCAATCACGATTGCGGATTCTCTCGTTAGGTAGGCCAGTATAGTTGTGCCAAATGTTTCGTTTCTGATTTACCATCTGGCATTTGTTGAGAGCTTCGACTAGGTGCAGTAGGCTAGGCAACGCGTGCCAAGATAGCTGCTATATTGTTAATTTCGTTCGTGATATTTATCTCCAAAACTGCGATATGTCATGCTTAGACATGATTCAAATGTATTCCTCGGTTACGATGAACACGGGCGGTGAAGACATTGCCATTTTTTCTAGAAAAAGTATTGCTGTGTGCGTTTGAAATGCAAATATCAAATGCGGGAACACCAAACGCGGTAAGATTTTTCACAAGAAATGCGATGTCAAAGATAGATTTTTCTTGCTAGGGCGGCGGTGATTTATGTAATCGTTGCTAGGTGTCCTTTTATTATTTTGTGTTACCGCACTTGGAGCACGTTTGCTCAACATTTGCATCTCAAATGCAAACAGCAATATTACAAAATGTCTCGCATTAATGAACAAAAACAAAATACGGTGCAATTTAACCGTATTGTATTCAAGTGTATATGGACTTTTACTGTCCTTGTAGTTCACAATTTTATGTAAGAGTAAAAAAGAAAGGAAAATTTTTGTGCAGTGTCCCATTCCCATTTACATTGACATGTTCCCAAACTCGATACAATTTTCGCCAACTGTGATCTTCTTTTTCCAATTTTACCTCCATATTCGATATAGGCACTCCTCAATTCGTCAAAACAGTTAAACTTCTAGTCGATGGTCCATTCAATATCGACTTATGGAAATATGAAGATATAGAACAAAAATCTTTTGGAAAGTTTTTTCGACGAACCATCCTCATTAGTCGATATCGAATCATGGAACATCGACTCATGGAGGTTTATACAGATACTAACAGACACATAGTAGTCGGGTTCAGATTGGGTACCACTTCTAGTACTGCATGCGGTCCCTTGATACTGCAAAAGGTACCCAATTTTGACAGATCGCTGTACACTTTTCACGGCATTCCAGATTTTGCTCTATTACCGTTATATGTCATAACATTTTGAGCAACTGCAAGGAACATGGATGTTTTTATTTCGTCTTTGATTTTACCGTAGTATCGTGTAAAAGAGTGATCAAAGTCTTGATCACTCGCATTTGCACATCTTTTACTTTGCAAAAAATCTCTATACCTAACCGGAATGATCTACAAACAATCGATGTGATGAAGCGCCCGACTCACAAATCTCGTGACGAAAAATTCCCAATCGAATGTTTATTACGGGTTACCGAGAAAATCGTAAACATTCGGTGCGATTATTAATAGAAACGCATGTGCGACCCAGCAGCTGAGCTGAGAGGAAAACGTGATTTTACTGGTATGATTGTAGGGTAGATTAGGGTGGGGACAGATCACTTGTAACGAGGAACGTATTAATTATTCTATGGTAATTAAAATTCTCAGAGAAGAACCAAAAGTTTACTTATAGTTAAAGGAAAGTATTTTGTAATCAATTCTTCACATTTTCAATAATATCATATTATTCGATATTGAGATGGTTTCATTTAAGGATCTTTTTTTATTAGAGATTAGCAGAAGTAAAATGAAATGGTTTGGCAACTGATAGGCAGTGCTGAGTTTGCTTACCGCCGTTTTTTGTTTCGTTGTAGACTCTTAAGTTTCGAAACTACTAAACAGCATAAACAAATCAATAACTCAATATCGCAATAACAAAATTTTTCTATATTTTTTCTCTACTAACTAAAAAAAACCGAAACAATTTCATTTTGATTACAAGAAAGAAAAAGCTCAAAACAAACATAACGCAGGTTCATTTGGCTCACGCTTCGACAGCTCTCGTTGCTCGAGATGGGGGAAAACAATCGGAGTCGTTCAAAAGATTTGGATCACTAAGAAGAACGATTGAGCTGTGGCTCTTTTTTTGGGAGAATCGGTTCATTTGATCAGCATGGACCAAGCAAAAAGTGGCCCAGAAAAAGAACGAACCGATTCTTTTCCCCTCCTTCGTTTGTTCTTCGGGTTTATTATAACAATTGACATGTGCTTTGCTTTGCGCGCCACGCCGGTGCGCCACAAATGCAAGCAAAGTTTTCGTGCTCTCTGCGCTCTCAGTATGGACAGACAAATTTGCCCCGCCTACTTGCACACAGGCAGGCAGATGTAAGATAGAGAGAAAAGTGCACACTTGAATGGCAAAGCACATTCTGCTTCTTACTATTAGTTCGGATAGGGGAAATCAGCCGAGTATATCGTGAGTTTCTGGGGAAGAATATACGAAGAATGAGAGAGCAAAAGATATGAAAGGTACGACGCATGTTGCGCAACAGGGAGTGAACCGCTCGTTCTCCGTTCGCTCTGTTCAGTTTGTTCTTCCGCTGAGCCACTGAACCTTTCAAAAGATCCTGTTCACTAAAATGAGTGTTTCGGTTCGGATCCATTTACTAAAATGAGCCGTTTTGCCCATCTCTACTACGACAGCAAAGTCAGTTTCCGCGAATCTCTCTTAAATAAAGGATCGCTAGTTTCATGTACCTTGCAGTTGCTGAAAATTTAATGGCACATGAGGTGATAGATCAAATGCTAGAATGCTATGAGAAGTGTACAGCGATCTGTCAATCTTGGATACCAAGGGACCAAAAGTAGTAGATGTGGTACTTGTTTCGAGCCCGACTACTAATTTCGGTTTGGCTTGGTTTCATGGCTACCTCGATGCGATGGTCGCTTCAATCACATTTGCACCCATTTCATGTTCTACAGTCAACTCTCCCTTACTCGATATTCTGTATCTCGATATTTCCCCTCGACAAGATGGATTGCGCGGTCCCTTCAATGTAGCATGCTTTGATACCTCTGTAAGTCGATACCTCTAGATGTTCCCTGACTCGATGCTATCTATTTCAGTTTCCCATGTGAGTTTACCTCTCTAACTCGATATTTTCATTATAAGTTCCAAATGTCTTTCATATGTTAATAAATTTCAGAACTTTGAATGTTATGATTAAAATGATCGTAAAGTTAGGGTTTCTGCCCATTTCTGGGTGATAGAATTTTAACTTTTTGCAAACCGTTAAAAAAGTGTCACATAGGTAAATGTGGTAAAATTGTATTATTTTTCACGTTGAAATTACAATTTTGAATGTATTTTGTCAATATAATGAAGAGTTTAAAATTTGAAAAATATGTGTTCTGTATCTCGATACCTCCCTAAATTGATGGTGACTTCAATATCGAGTTAGGGAGAGTTAACTGTACTACAGGGTGCTTTCTTCGAATGAAAATTGCTCTCCGTACACTCCACAACAGGATACTGTCATGGAATGGGAAGTGATGATTAAGAAATTATGCCAGTTTTGCCGCCCATCTTCTCTTATTTACTTGTATAATATTAATGAAATTGCATTTTTTTTTCGTACGTAAGTATGACAATTTTTTCATGAACTATTCTAAAGGTTTCTATAATCTTATGAAAATAGAATGCATATGATCGCATTCTCTATTCAACAGGTCTTTGTAAGCAGATGAAAACCGAAATTGGTACTTTACCATTTAATTTGACGTATATACGACAGATACGCGTATATCGACCTCAACTGTAAGGCCGTCTGCAGTTTAGTTTAGACTCGACTTCTAGTACATTACACTGCAGATGACCTTACACGGAAAAAACATTTTACCTAATTTTTGAGTTGACTTTACCCAAAATTAAGTATATCGATTATTCTCTCAACCCAAAATCTCTCGGTATTCTCTCTCTTCCCCACCAATGTTGTCAAAAACAGAGAGAGCTGCACCTACCCATTGGGGGTAGTTTGGCCCAATAAGCTAAATTTGGGTAAAATGCATTATTCTCAAGCTTGGGTTGAATGAACTCAATTTTGCGTTGAATCAAACCAAATTTAAGTAAATTTTGCTTATGGCTTTAAAGGCAAAGTACCTAATGGAGGCCTTGGAAATTTAGCCAAATTTGGGTTATTGGGCTCAACTACGGTTTTGCGTTGAAACAACTCAAATTTGAGTAGATCTGCGTTGCCGTGTATAGTTGAGGTCGAAATACGTGTATCTGTCAAAAGATACACAAACTCTAGTGGAATTAAATGGTATAGTACTAAATTTGAGTTTTCATCCAGTTATAGGTATTCCACCAAATGGCTCGAAGATTTATTATCAACAGGATATCTCTATAATCTTATGAAAATTTCGCCCCTATAATCCAGGAATTATGAAATCTAATGAAAATTGCGACCGCACGTAAAAAAAATGCGCCCCTATCATTCATGAATTTTGATAATTTTTCCGGCCATCTCCACTCATTGAGTAATATCATTCAATAAATATCGTGCCCCATATGGCATCATTGATTAGGAATTACAACTTATTTCCCACCTATTCCGCTTCTAAATATTTGTATCCACTATTCAAAATTGATTCAATGAAAGTTGCGCCCCATAGTTTAGAAATTGTTTCAAATTTTTTATTCGCTTCTCATAAGTGTTAAATGCAAAAATTGCGCCCATATAATCCAGGAATCATGGTTATCTTTCCAACCACATCCTTATTGAGTAATATCATGTAATGAAAATTGCGCTTCTGTGGTTCAGTAACTATAACAATTGGACAGATCACTTCCCTTTATTAAAAATTGTCCTGTAATGGAAATAACGCCCCTGCGATTGAGGAAGTATGACCATTTTCCCGTCCACCTTAAGGAGTGAATTGGCACAATTCGGATTCAGAGATAATGACAAATTTTATCATACACTATCTTAATAGGTTCTATTTTTTTAGGTGCGCCTCTGTGACTCAAAAATAATGATTTTTATTCCTTCTCCTCCTTTAATGAATTATATATTGTAATTAAAACTGCGTTTAGTTTAGTAGTTATAACATGTTTTTCATAAACTAGTAAAAAAAAATCTATCATCCAATGAAAGCTGGGCACCTATGATCTCATCAACTAGTCAACAGGTTACAGTAATCTAATGAAAATTGTACATCCCCATAAACTAGGCATCATGATAATTTTTCCGCCCACCTCCTTATTGTAAAATATAATCTAATTTTTCTTTCTCCTATCTCCTTCTATAGAAAACTACCATGTACACAAATTGTGCCAGTATTTTTCCGCCCTTATCCACTCTCATTGAGTAATACCATCCAATTAAAATTGCGTCCCTTTGGTTCATCAATTATAACATTTTTTCGCCCGCTTCCGCTTCTAAATTGTAAACATATAATGTAAGCTGCGTCCCTATGATTCTGGAGTTCTGACCTTTTTTTACGGTTCAAAGCTCTTCGCCCAGAATCTCATTGAATAATATCATACAATGAATGTTCACGCCAAACTCGCGAACTATACTTACGACGGCGCACCAGAACTTTAAACGAAGTCACGACCGGTGACTTGCGGACTTAGTCGACTGGATTAATTCGCGGCGGACTGGTAAACCACTTCGGATAGAGCAGAAATTCGATGCGTGTGATCGGATTAACTGCTATATTCATACTAAAGTAGTGTTTTACAATTTCCTAAATTCGTATACTGAGTATGGATGTGGTAGTGTTTAAAAAATGAGAGGAAAGAATGAAACTCAACTCTCTGGAACTCATATCTAGCGTTACGGAAATTTATTTGAGTGAATATTCGAAATTCAATTACTTAAATGCAATTTAAATTGATAGTTGGAACACAATCATTCGATATTTGCAATTCTTTAAGTACTCATAACAATAAAAATTGCGCCTCATATGGCACCACAGATCAGAAATTGATTCAACTTTTTCATTTACTTCCCTTAAGGGTTTTATCATGTTATGAAATTGCGCTTTTATTATTTAGGAATTATGACAATTTTTCAGCCCACCTACCCACATTGAATAGTATCGTTTATTGAAAATTGAGCCCTTATGATTCTGAAATTAAATTCTCAAAAGGTTTCTATCATTTAATAAAAACTACACTCTCAATATCTAGGAATTATGATATTTTTCTGCTTATCTGCTAATTGCATTAACTTCATACAAGAAAAATTTCGCACCTAGTGGTAATGAGCTCTGAAGATTTATTTCACTCACTTTTCAAGAGGGTACGCTCTGAGCACACTCTGAACTACACAACAGCTGTCATAGAATGAGAATTGCGCCCCTATCATTAAGGAGTTATGACATTTTTTTACGCCCACCTTCCGTTTTTAACAACCATCATATTGAATTTGCGCCCTCTATATTCTGTATTGTTGACCATTTATTTTAACCGATATACAAAACAACGCCCCTATAATCCCCTATCGTCCCTAAAAAAGTTTTTTTCGACCACCTTTTTATTGAATAACTACATGTTACTAAAATTGCGCTCATATAAACCAAGAATCATCCCAGCCAACAAATATGTTCACATAACTGAGATTGCAATTGAAGAAAGTGGACACTTATTCGGTAAAAACAGATTGTATAAAATGCACGAATTCCCTCTATTCGCACAAATCTGGAGGCCATATACGTACATTTTAGAGAATCTATCATGGTCAATACAACTTCAGGCAATTTAATTTGGCATTCACTATAATTTCATGTATGATTGTGTATTGCAGTTTATATGACTTAATTTTTTACAAACAAATAAAATAAAAAGAAAAATAATATCACGAGACACAAGCCTCGAACCTCTGACCTTAAGATCACTAGCCAGTTACGCTACCACTGAACCGTACAGGTTTTGTTGCGAAAGATGGTCTTTTAGCAAATATAAACAAAACACTGTAGAGCATCATGTTTGAATGTAACCGAACTTAATTGTCATTTTGCAAATGAACCAGTGCAACACTGAAGGTTTCATGTTTTATCGAATTAACGTTTGCAATTGAAACGAAGTGCAGCAATTTATTAAAGACATCGTACGAAAATACTTATGCAACGTGATGATATTGTGTTTCTGTTGAACAGTGATGTTCTTTTAATAGGTAAGACAATTTGTTCATGAATTCCATTATTTATGTTTATGTTGCGTTCGGCGATGTGCCCTGTATGATTTTATATCTACATCAGATGAACTCATATGTAATCTCACATTGATGATTATAATAGAGTCATACCAAGTGAAGTTAAAATCATAATGGAATGACAGTTTAAAGTTACATATTTGGTCAGACTAAATTGGAATTCTATAAGATGCAAATTCAAGTCAGATGAAATTTATGACTTTATTAACGATTTCAATCAATTTAGTTTTGCATCATATCCAATTCCAACGAAAATTGTACATTTATACAATTTGAAATGAACATCCTTATATGATCTATGGTTTGCTGGGATGGTAATCACCCACTGCCTTATTGAGTAATAGCATGTAATGAAAATTGCTCTCGTATTGTTAAGAAGCTATGGCAATTTTTTAGGTCACCTTCCCGTATTGAAAATTTGTAATGAAAATGAAGCCCCTGTGATTGAAGAAGTATGTCAATGTTTCCGCCCACCTTGAAAAGTAATATCATATCGGTGAAAAGTAAGCCCCTTTGATTGAGGGATAATGGCAAATTTTATCGACCGCTACTTCAATGAATTCGTTTTTCTAATAAACAGTGCACCTCTGTGACCCAAAAATAAAACATTTATTTGTTCCTTCAGCTCCTCAAGACATCAAAATGTTCAAACTGTTACGTACAAACATGGTTCCAAAATAATAAATGTTGTTTTCAATCTTAAACGAACATCACAAATTTAATGGATTGAAACGCATGCAAGGAAAATATTGGTACTGAGCTGAAATATTTTTTTCGTTTTGGAAATCTCTTAGGAATAGGCCACCACAACCAATTTGGACCAGAGATTTAGTCTCGGTTCCGTAATTTGTCAATCACATTGATTTCCTATGAGAGGGGCCAGATTAGGTGTGTGGGAGTCAAAATTATAAAGAAAATTATTTATTTTTCTTATCTTTTGAATCAATTTGCACGAGTTCATTAATCTGACGTTTGAGCGGTGCCGAATTCACTCGTTGCCATAGTCACGTAAATAACACGTCACCGCTCAAACGTCAAATAGTGAACTCGTGCATCGGTCCATTGGCTATTACAACGGTATATAATTCACTATGACTACTGTAGAGAATGAGATGAATGAATTATCAGGATATTGAGGAAGTTTGGTACTGTTACATAAAAATACATTTTGATAGACAGGATTAAGATTAGGCAAGTAGGCTTTGGGTTTAGGTGAAAAATAAATAAGTCAGTTTTGTGACGATATTGATAGGAGACAGAAGGAAAAATAAAAAATGAAGAACTATGGACCAATGCACGGGTTAACTATTTGACGTTTTAGCGGTGCCGTGTTAGTTATGTGACCATGGAAACCAGTGAATTCGGCACCGCTCAAACGTCAAATTAGTGAACTCGTGCATCGGTCCATTTCAATTTTATGTATTTATTCAAAGGAAAAAGCATGTCACAATTAGGGATTGCCCTCTTGGTCACGACAACTACGACTGGCGTATGGCTAAAACCGGTACTTCTATCCTATACTGCAAATACGCAAAATTCAAGCTTTCAATCCATATTATGTATGGAAAATATCAGAACTGAGCTGAAACCATGTTTTTCGCTTAGAAAATCTCGTTGATCAATATAGGCCATCGGAACCAGTTTCCGTTCCGGTGGCCTCTCCTGACGAGTGTTGAACTAGCTGTAAGTTAAAAAACACTAAAATAAAGAAAAAAAAAAACAGTTTCAGCCAGAGATTTAGCTTCGGTTTATAATTTGGCCAATCTCTTTGATTTCTTATGATAAGAGCCAAATTAGGTGTATGAGAGTTACAATTACAAGGAAATTTTTTTTTTCTAATTTTTTAACTAGATTCGGAAAGCAAATGCCATATTCATTACGAATGTGCGTAGCAAAACCATTCCGCGCACCATATTTGCACATTTTATAGAGGCAAATCTCCTCGACAATGGTTCGTGAAGAGATCGAGAGGAGGTGGTATTGGTCGATTGGCACGGGCGCGGGTGGTAATCGAAAGTGGTGTTTCGTCGTTAAGTGGTACTTAAGTCCCTACTTGGCGCATGTATTATTGCACCCACTTGGAGCAATGTGAGAAGCGATTTGTTTCGTTATCGTATTTTCGAGCCGGTATTGTTTGATTTCGGTTAAGTAGGAGCACTTCTGATTATGCGATTGTGATTATTTATTTACTTAGATAGAATTAGGCAATGGATTTGTGATGTGAGGTACGTAGAGTTGGTTGAAGCTTATATTATAAGATTCCTAGGGTAACAAATGTATAATGGATTAACTAGTATTCAGAGAACAGAAAAAAATAATAATAATTTGAAACGAACTCACCATACTCAATGTTATCATAGTCTTTTTTCGCAATAATCTTCTTCTTCTTTCTGGCGTTACGTCCCAACTGGAACAAAGCCTGCTTCTCAGATTAGTGTTCTTATGAGCACTTCCACAGTTATTAACTGAGAGCTTTCTTTGCCGATTGACCATTTTTGCATGTGTATATCGTGTGGCAGGTACGAAGATACTCTATGCCCTGGGAATCGAGAAAATTTCCAACCCGAAAAGATCCTCGACCAGCGGGATTCGAACCCACGACCCTCAGCATGGTCATGCTGAATAGCTGCGCGTTTACCGCTACGGCTATCTGGGCCCCCTGCAATAATCTTAATGTTCAAATGATTTGTTCTACAGATTTTGGACCAAAAACTTTTAAGTATAGCGCATCCTTGTGTGAAAAAGCATGAGAGGTTTTAAATTATAACGCTTTTCATGTGAAAATTGTCAAAACTGTAAAAGTAGTAACGCTCGAGCCTATCCCTTAGAGCATTACGTAATTATAAAACGAAGTCAAACTTTGAATTTTCAAGTGCACAAGACTGGAGAATCTGACAACAGTTCGCGTTGAAAATCAATCATATTGCTTGCTTTCAACACGGAGCGCTGTTTGGTTCTCAAGTCTTGAGCTCTAGAAAATTTGAAGTATGGCTTCGTTCCTTAATCTATGCAAATTTTTAATGCTAAACTCCCTTGGATGTCTTTTCGTTGGTTTCCCGATTTCAATTGATTATTTGACCTCTCTGCTTATGATTTTCATGAGCTATTCGGAATTCAAATCAAAGTGTCCAAAACATGAGCATGAGCATTGATGACCGTACAATTCGTAGTTGCTACTCCGTGATTGACAAGAATCATCGAAATTGTACAGGAAACTAACAGATGTAGCTTGAGAGTAGCATACCATCTTCAATGTACATTTTCGAGGACGAGTAATGTCAATAACGGCGCCGGTCACGTCCGGGGAAGGGAAGGAATGTTAGTGTGACATCGATTGTTACTAAAGACCGAGTATACCTCTGCATCTTCATGGTTGCCATGGGAAGGAGTTTTGTTAGTGGGAGGGCTTCAAAGCAGAGGCGTCGCGTGCCCAAATCAACCACCTCTGCCACAAGATTTTTTTTAAAAATTAGTTAATAAAGCCTATTTAACAGTAAATTTGTGATTAACCGGATTTTCAGATACAAAACATATCAGAAATACAAAAAATGTATCAATGTGCAAATATGAATTCTTGCATTTAGTAAGATAACTGCAGTGATCGATATTTTAACAATTTCCTGTTACGTTTTACTTGACTTGGAAATATTTTCATTATTTTTTTGTGTTCTGCAAGAAAAATCCACGGAATTTGATTCGATGATGTGGATAAACCGTCGTGATAATAAAAATCATCAAATGTTTCAGATTTAGCTCATTTAAAACATCGCGAACGAAAAAAAAATCACGTTACCGTCGCCGCTAGATGTGGATTTAAAATGAGCGTCGTAATACTTGAAAATTGTAAGAATGTCCGCTTCGGTGGCGACCCTACAATTACGTTAGAAAGGTTAATCCTCCTTTTAAAACAAAATCATAAATCCCACAATAATCTGTAGAGAATCACCTATTATTCAAAAAATGAAAATTGGAGCAGTTTACGAAGAAAAAAAATGCGCTTATTTCATTTATACATAATAGATACCTACCTTCATTATTCCTGGGCTTTTATCATCTGCCTCAGCCTGTTCAATCCGCTCAATCGGCTGGGCTGAACGTGTCGAGAAAAACAGACGTCGTATTGTATGAAAGTTAGCAGCATACTTGCTTAAGGAGTACGGGTTAAATCGCCAATACAAGCAATTCTGGGATGGCATTCGCGTTTGGTGTTCCCGCATTTGATATTTGCATTTCAAACGCACGCAGCAATACAATAAACGCCTCCTTCGTTTGAGAAAGGGGAGCGAACGAAATGAAGACAAAGCTGTTCGTTGACGATTTTGAATTGACGTTCGTCGTGCATTCTTTCGTCGATGACGAGACGATGACCTGCCAGATTTATTATACTGCCCCTCTTTGCAAAACTGTCCCATGTTAGAAAACGACAAACTGAGAAAAAGACGATTGAAATGTGGAAACAATTTCGCTGCATTTTTAGTCTTTATTTGGCCTAAAATGTGTTAAATTGCTACATCTCACTGTTTGTTGAGTACACGAACAAACCTAATAAATTTCTTTTGACTTCAAGTTGAAAATTTGCCTTAAAATGCACAAAAATCGTAGCTAGACTGTTATGAGATTATATACAATATAATATACCAATGTAATTGCATACCAGTCCCATCATGTTCATCGGCTCGTTCGACAGCTACTAAAACATTGTTATTAATGCACTGGTTGTTTCATTTGCTATTTATATTCTTTGGACGTAAAAATTTAGTTATTATAGTACAGTCAACTCTCCGTAACTCGATGTTAAGGCGACTATCGAGTTAGGGAAATATCGTGTTAAAGAACACAAAATCAGGGTAACTTTGGTTAAAGGGACCATCGAGGTATTCACGAAAACCCACATTTACTACACATTCTAAAACTCGATATCGAGATACGGAATAGCGAGTTACGGATAGTATACTGTATGTCCATGGATGAATCACCAGATAAAAAAAATCGGATTGAATGATTTCTCAAAAGGGCCTGTTCACAAATTTCGTAACGCTTAAGGGGGTGGGTGGGTGTCCTTGCAACGTTACGGTTCATACAAAATTCGTAGAACATTCATACAAAAAGCGTTACGAGGGGGTGGGTGGGTGTCAAAAATGACCATTTTTAGCGTTATGAAATTTGTGAATGAACCCAAATGCGCTTACAGTCATGAGTCCCAGTCATGAGAGACCCAGATGATCATCTTTTAGATAATGCGGAAATGGAATCCGATGGAAATGATTCGAGATGTTCCAGAACAACCTTGGTAATCTGTTATATGGGAGATCCAGAATGACGAAACAAATTTTTCAGGCAACTTCTGTAAGCCTTGACCGCAGATCTAAAATACAGTGGCTTGTGGGATGTGCCGAGCCAAAGTCTAGCTGTATTCTCCCAATAAGCAGATGAAGAAGACGATGTGGTTGCTGATTGTTTTTATATGGAAATCTTGAGTCAGTTTTATCAGTTATCGAAAAACTCAAAAATAAGTTTTAGCTCGATATTCCTGAGCACCAGCAAAGAATCATTACAAAATTTAAATAAAAAAATGTAAAATGAACTTTATTTTATTTTATTTCTTGTTGCTCATTTGTTTTTACTCCCCTCTCACCACCCAAATGATTACCTACGGACATAAAATAATATTAATATTTATATAAGCCTTATTTAAAATGAAAATTTGTAATGCATCGTAATTGAAAATACATAATTATGTGTGCTATCCACTTATTTAAAAATATTTTCGAAACAACGTGAATACATGACATTTACAATGTCGTAAGCAAGTGTGTATTAAACACAGTCAAACCTCCATGAGTCGATATCTGAAGGAATCATAGACTCATGGAAACATCGAGTCATGGAACAGAAATGCTTTGGAAAGCTGTTTGAGCGAATCATCATAGTTACCATGAAATTTTGTTTAAGTATGGTTCCATGAGTCGATATTAAAACATAGAACATCGACTCATGGAGGTTTCACTGTATAATTGATTTCCCTTTACTTCGCCACACATCAGTGAATAACTAGTAGTATCGAATGTAGTACTAGAAGTGGTACCCATTCTGAGCCCGATCACTATACTCACTGATGTGAATATTTTCAAGATGGGACAACACAAATGGGGGTTTTGTTTTTGTACAAGTTAGGAACAAAGGCTACTTTTTAGCAGTTTTTATTGATCTTCTGACGATGTTGAGTTGATTTATGCAAAAAACGCAAATCGGTCAAAAGTCGACATGGGACTGTTATGCGATTATGGGCAGTATACTGGATGACGATGTCTTATTTTATTTCGTCATCGCACTGTGACGAATCTGACGATTGCCTGTCCTGATTAAAACCTCTCATGTTATAATGTGGATATCCTTCTAAATCGATGTAAATAGATCTGGATGGACACTCGATCTATTCCGAATAAAATACATTCTGTTAGGAAACTTCTTAGCGTGAAACCTGTTCAATTTCATTCGTTGAACGGATTGTTTTCACACATGTATGCTTTTGAGCGTGTACAGGTGACTAATGATTTGGGTTTTTTTAATTTGTTGTACAATTTTAACTCAAACGATCTACCTGTTCAATAAACAGGTAGAACAGGCTGACCAGACGCCTCTGCTTCAAAGCTACTTGATCAGGATTCACCTTGGTAAGTGATACGATTCATGTAACCTCTGTTTAAAAAGTTATCTATCAATGCGTCGACATCTTAAACATCAAACTATTCAAAGGTTTGAATCTCGAAATTTTATAAAACATGAATAAGCGCTTATGTCAACACCTCAAGTGACGAACCATTCATAGTTTGTTCAACAAATTCATAAAAAATACATGTTATGATACAAGTGTGTTATTACAAGAATGAAACGAGCTCACCAGTTGATAATCCATCCTCGACTGAACAGTTACAATCGCAGCGTCAACACGTATAAGCAGGAATATAAAATAACTCCAATGGCGCGCGAATAAAGTGCTAACTGAAAACAGAATGATCTATTTATATGATTTTGATAAGTTACACTTCACTGAGGTCTCAAGTGTAGGTAATATGAATCAAAAGATATATGGATGCGCAAGTCATTTCATGCATTTGAGTCATGATTTCGAGCAATCATCTACAAAAACAAAAGCCATATGTTGCGTAACAGAAATCAGAATGGTGTAATTTCATAAGCTGAAAACACAACGGAATCATAATATCATAAGTCATACTCATGAATTTTAGATTCTGATATCTACCCTTTCTTCTTCTTCAAGGGTTAAACTATCTATAGAGATATTTTAGCACATTGCTTTCTTCGGGTACTTAAAAACAATGTTTTTTACACAAATTTTTACACCCATGTAGAGAAGTGAAATCTGGGAGTCACCTTAGATACTGGCATAACCTGACAAAGTGACGTAAGTGAAACATTTAACATTTTGGCAATGATCACAATTGAAGTATAAAAGCATCCACTGTGCCAATATGACAAATTATCATTAATTTAACCCGTAGGCTACGGGGCTGACAACCAAAATTCAAATTGCTCGTATTTGAGCATAACTCAATATTTTTCAATAAAACATCTTGTTTTTATTATCAAGCAGCATACCGAAATTTTTGCCCACTACTTCAGTGTGTTCTAAAGACCTTAAGAGTGACAATCTTCATAGTAGTACACTTTCCGAGCCATATGAAGCTTTATGGGTAGGAATGAGAATATTTCATAAGAATTGGGTGAGTATAGACTGTAGTAGATTATGTAGATCTTAAGGACCTGAACTCCAGGACGATTTGAATGATTTCCAATATTCAATATCTTCTAAAAGTTTGTGGACAGGTCTGTTAAGCTTTAATGAATTCTTTGAAGCACTAAACTTAGACATTACTCGCATAAAATAATGTATGAACCTATGTAGATAATGGTCAAAACTTCATAATGTTCTGGAGGCCTTAGCAATATTCTAGGTTAATCATACATTTCTAAATTCCCTGGTGCATCGTAACTTATTACAAATAACTGGTATGTTTACTTTTTGTATGAAAATATTTAGTTTCCAAATGATAAATTCTCGATTACTTTTTCAAATCGACGTAAGTAACTTCCATACGGTTTTGAGAAAATAAATTCAGAAGAATCACAACCTGTCTTCTAAAACTGTTTTAAAATGAATCACCTTTTTGACATTTTTTCGCCGTGTACATAGCTTAAATTTTGCATACAATAAGCTCGCATTCAAAAACTAGGGAGTTCCTGTTATTTCCCACAGAAATTTTATTACAAAATGATAAGCCGATTAATTCAGTTACTTTCGACGTTTTTCTACCAGTGTAAAATCAACTCAAGTAGTGTTTTGTTTCGATTCGTGGTTAAGTCACTTTGTCTCTCCATACAGCGGAGCGGCGAAAGTAGTGGTTAGGTAGCGAAAGTTGTAAATCTTACTTTCGTCGTTTTGTGAATCCGGAAAGTAAACGTTCTAAAAGTGAAAAATCGAGTTGGTTTAGAGCAAAATGTGTAGAATTTCGTCTGCGAAACACGTAGAATCGATAAAGCAAGTTTATATACTTTTTTGACTTGAGTCTGTTTGAATAAGTTTTCGAGAATTAGTTCTAAAAGGAAGTTTATGTGATTTTTACCCTACCTGACCCAGAGATGCTCTGGAATAACTTTGTCAACAATACTCCGAATGTATTCTTTTCCATTACTTATGAAACTCCAATTAATAGTAAAGCAATCCTCAAAATTTCATTAAACAATATTGATTTATGCTCAAATACGAGCAATTTGAATTTTGTATGTCAGCCCCGTAGCCTACGGGTTAAATATATAGGAAGATAAAGTAAAAGCGGAACTCATTGTTTTCCATCATAGATTCAATAGTACATGACACCTCTTAAATAAAAACTTGTTATGTGTTTTTACAGTAGGAACGTCATTTTTTTCTCGAATGAATATTTTTTTGTGACGAAATACAAGGACAATTTTGTTTGTTGTCTTACAAAATAATGTTTTGTTATTCTTCGTATTTATTTTGTAAAGTATTTTGTGGCATTCAATCTCAATTGGGGATACATAATAGCCTATGTAATATAGTGATTCAAGCAACGGAATCAAAAACCTGCTAATTACTTCTAAACATCAGAAAAACTAAATTGAATTGAATATTTTCTACCATATTAGCATAAGGTACCGTGGGGCAAGTGGGTAATGGAATTCGCATAGTTGAGATTCTTCAAATTCTAGAGACTTTAAATTGAAACAAATGAGGTCGTTTATATTTTTTAGCTTGACTCCCACCAAATATAAGCAGCATGCTGAAATTAATTTTTATGAAAAATTGAAGAAAAAAATACAGAAAAAGTTTTTGAAAAATGTCTCTTTACTTTTCACTTGCCCCAAAAGTGGGGCAAGTGAAAAGTTTACCGTTTTGAACAATAATTTCAAAAACAAACAGTAATATTCACGATTTCTATTAGCTTTAACATTTGTTAAGGCTTCCCAATGAACAATAACATAAGTAACATGTAAACAAAGAAAATGTTATTCTTTTCACTTGAATTTTCTTCTGTTCAGTTTTGTTAGTTGAAACGATTCGACAACATTATAACTGCAACATTTCCAATGTTAGTTCTTACATTTTAGGACAGCAATTGCATTTCTGCTCTGTAGAAATTCCACCGCTCGTTATTTGTTTTCGAGAAAGTCGAATATGACGTCGTTATTTTCGGGAGAAATCAAACGGAATCCTTCAATAAAGTATTTAGAATCTTTTTTATGTGGATAGACCTATACCCCATTTTTATGTTTTGAACTAACTTACATAGACATTCCACGAGGTTTCCGTGTGTTCTCTAATATTGCAACTTTTCAGTCAACGTCTTCCTTTTGATTGGCTGCCCGAAGTAGACATATTAATATTGTAATGTTTGACAACATCTTTTAGAGAAGTTCCATGATTTCTAATAGCATTTAACGCTTGAGTATAGTGTTTCTTGAATTATCAGCACGTTATGTTTTTCTATGATAATTGCGAACCATGTTTACTTATGGCTACTTAAGTACGAAAACTCAAATTTAATCTCTAATGATAAACTTTTCACTTGCCCCACCTGCTAAGAAAATTGACGGTGTTTAAGTTTAGTTATTTTTAGGACTACGTCGAATTAATTCTAAAACTTTTTTTATTGCAGTTTGAAACTTGCACAGAGGACAACTAAGAAGTGGTACAGGAAATTATTTCCCGCAACTTTTTTCCACTGAAAATATTAAAATAAGATTGTACGCCGCCAACTTGTTACGGAGTAACAGTTGACAGGTTAACAATTTTTCGCTCTATTATGCAAAAATGGCTGAAAAATCTCAGAATTCTCTTACCTATCGTAATGTTCTGAATGGCCTCAAAGGTTTACGCATGAGTTTTAAACGTTAATTCACATATTCAGTAAAATATATCAATTGTTTTCACTTACCCCATTTACCCACTTACCCCGCGGTACCTTAATATGATACCTAACACAACATCAACATATGATAGCTAGTAGCTCGTACTGTTAATTGCATACATAATCGTCATAATGCCCTAGAACTATGACCCGGTTTGTATACCAACATATTCCGCTTTCACAAAAATAGACCAACCATGTAAACACAACTTCCTTCGATTTCTACTCGATCTCCGAGCATCGATTGCGGATGAGATCTCGTGCAGCACTAGAGCACGCTCGAGGCATAAAAATAGCACTAATTTCACTCAACATATGTATGTATCTCATATGCATACAAAACATAAAGCAATCATATATACAACGGAACTTTAACTCACGTTGATACTCCTGGCTCAGAGTGATACGTCAGCATACAGAAATGACCAAAAAAGATTTTCCACATTTAGCATAATGCTAATTTTGCTAAATTGCATTTTACTTTAGCGCTTAATTAGCATTGATCGCACCTTTGAACACCGTTCTGAACTGGTCGGTCGTCTATACGTTCTCCGAAGCCAACGAGAAAAGGGCATGGGACTTTGTTTAGAGATGGAGAAGTGGAAGTTGGAGGAAGGTATAGTGCTCTGGTATTACCTACTTCACAAATGCTAACCAGATGCAGCATTCTTGTTGTGCTGTCTTTGTTTCGTGAGATGTTTGCAAGAGAGTAAAGACACAACACTCATAAGACGTAACTATTTCTGCTGAATAAGCATTTTGTCGACTGACTGACTGACTTACTTACTTGCTCTCCGACTCTTTTCATTGAGAAAGGGACAATGAGAGCTTAACTGGAAAGAGTTGTCTAGTTTCTCCGATCGTATTCGAGAGAAAAGTTTGGAGCTGTTGCCAGTGGTCATTATCATTTTTGTGTTTGGCGATTTACTCTAGCAAAGTCCGATTTATGAAACATAGCAGACTGGATTTTGGCAATGGTTGAGCAAGCATACATATTTGGTATCACTCTTCTAATTATTGTTCCTCTTACTCTACATTTGTCCGTCGCAGTTCACATCGGATTTCACGGTTCTAATATGTATCGGATTTGAGTCAGCTATATAACCAATTTACACTTGTTATTTACTATTATGCAATAGAAATTCCTTCTCGACGTCATTCTAAACCTCTCGATAGGATATTTTAGTTCTTCATTTGTTAATCCATAAAAAAAGTATGATTTACATCATTCGCGTTAGCTGCTGAACGAAAAGATGAAGGAAGCTATTTATTTTTCTGTATTCACTTACCTCGCCGTACCTTATCGATTGGCGGTAATTTCATATGTGCAAAGGATTATACAGATTCGTCCCTTATCCTAAATCTTCACATATATCTAAAGGTAACCAAAATATCTTAACACTTACTAAATATGTCAGATGTTACATCTGGAATTCTTGGCGAGGACCGTAATTTTGCGTGAATCCAACTGTGTGAAACAACTTCACCGTGAGCGAAGACTGCATTGTGCAGAGAGTCAACAGCTGAGAGAGTGTCGTCTGAGCGTGTATCCCAAACAGCTAGCTAAGTCGGTGAAACTGAACAATGAGTCGCCGCAGCCTGCTCAGTCAGTCGTCGTTCATACGCCGGCGAGTTTCAAACACGCCTCATCGTCGAGAAACCTAAAAGCGCGCATAAGTCTCGGAGTACTAGATGGAAGAAAGTATTTTCACGTGCGCGTTCGCGACCATCAAAGCAACACAACGCAAACAACGTCTGCCTTTCTTCACGCGTTTGTCGTACTGAATTATTTTCGATTGAAATTGATTAATAACCGCGCGAGTTCGTTTCGTATCGCGGTGAATTTGGAGTAACAGACACTGAATCATCGTCAACGTGTCTCCTCTTTACGTTTGCAAACCGGAACCATTGCGGATTCGAAGCAGATATGACGATCGCAGATAACGCAATCCATAATGCACGAGCGCAACGATCGGAATTTTGAATCTTTAATCTCTTGCAAACGTGCAATCATAAAGTGTGCACCTGCGTTTAACGTGAACTCGCTTTCTAGCAGCTGGAAATACCAGAACTGGGAATAAAACTGATCGCGTATTCAAAGTGCATCAACAAGATTCAAGAGCTGGCGGAGGATCTTGGAACGGTGACGTCGCAGTAGGCTGTGGAAACGGGGCAGCCACGCAGTTCAACGGAGTGGAATGTTATATAAACCGGCAAAGCGACGCGACGCGAGCTGCTAATAAACAAGATAGTATCGCATAAAACGGCAGACACTTTTGGGGACACCCAGAGCACGCGCATACTGGGCTGATGACGACGAATTAAAATCATAAGACACAGTCACCAGTCGCCAGAGTCTGTGAAGAGGAAAAATAAGCATCGAGATCGAGACAAGCAAAGGTGAAAATGAAAATCATAAGCTTATAGTGAGCAATGCTGCGGTAGTGGATGGAAATGGAATATGGATTGGAAAGTGATCGCAGTTGGGCTTTGGGCAAACCGCAACTCAAGATTGGAAGTGCAAATTTGCGCCGCAAAGAAAAGAAAGTTTTGAAGATCAGCTCTGTTGGGTTCCGGAATAAGAAAAATACAATTTACAACTTAGCTTAGTTTATTGGCCACGGTGTAATTGAAGTGTATGAAAACAGGGCGAATAATCAGAACTGAGTATGCTTTGCCGGCGACTGTAAACCTTTTCTTCATCAGCTGTGGTTGCTTTATTACCAGCTGTAGTCGTAAATCTATAGATGAAGAGAAAAAAGAGATGCTGCTGTAGGCAATGCCTACTAGGCATATGTACATCACGCTATATATTGAAGATAAGAGACTAATAATATCTTTGGTTGAAGTCCAGTTTTGAAATATCAGTTCTCTCTGAATACTCATCAAATGAAAGTTTATATCACACGTCAATGAAACGAAAGTTTATATCAGACGTACAATTTTTTTTTATTTTAAGTAACAGGAAACATATGAGATTTTAAAATTTAATTTCAAGGAAATTTTGAAAATTCTTTTTTTTTTTTTGGCTGTCATTGTAAAAACAGAAAACAAATGTGTAAATATGGCTCACTAGCCAGGCAGCTAACGGGTTCGTTATATGATGGTCATAATTTCTGTTTTGTAGACAGAGTGTCATGGGTTCAATCTAAGACCAGTGATTCGAACCCTTCCTCCTACATTGCAGCTTGCATCGCTTAATTTTACTCTTCTTTCACTGAGTTTATATCTATTGTACACAACTCTCCCTTACTTGTTATTTCGTATCCCGATATCGAGTTAGAGAACCATTATAAAAGTTGGTTTTCATGGCTACCTTCATGGTCCCATGGATCGCATGTGCCTTCGATATCTCCCTAAGTCGATGGTTCCTTCAATATCGAATTATGGAGTGTTGACTGGAGAGACATAGCTGAAAAAATGTTGTAAATTTCAGTTTGATGCACATATTTGGACGTTAATAAACGTTAGTTTCAACGACCAATACCTTAGATATCATTTGAATTAACTTTAAAGTAACACGATCATGTAACATTCAACCATGTCTAGTTGAAAATGAAATGTATATTCATTTAAGTTTACATGATGCTGTAACAATACATAAATTTGATTTATTTTTACAGTTGTCTTCAATTTATACTACATTGGAATGTAAATATTTTTATCTGTGTATTAACAGTTCGTTCGTACTAAGATTTTATACGCCTTCTACATTAGCGAACCTCTAATCAAAGCCAACTGGTGTTGCAAAAAAAATTAACCTTAAGCACTTTAACGCTATAACATCCAGCAATTTTCACAGGGATTATTCTGAAAATTTTCACAGATGATATTCCAGTATTTTCTCCAGAGATTTTTCCACTACCTCTTCAAACGATTTCTCCAGTTGTTTTCATCATCTAAAGATTCCTACAGGACTTCTACCAGAAAAAGAATATGGAGAAATAAGTTTAGTGATATTTTCCAGGCAACTGTACAGGAATTTCTCCAAAACTTTTTCCTGCCATTTTTCCAATTCTTTTATATATGGAAGCCTTCAGGAATCCATCTACAATTTCTATCTGGAATTACTCAAAAAATTTCTCCAAGGATTATTTCAGAAAATCTATTATGATTTCTTCCACGAATTCCTAATTCTATTAGGCATTTCTCATAAAGTGACTTTCAGAAATGTCTCTAAGAGTTTCTCTAGCAATTTATACAGAGATTAGGGGGAGATACCCCAGTACCGGACAGCACCCAATACCGGACAAAGTTGAAAAAATGAGAAATCATGGTCCGATCAAGATGAAGTATTAGAAGAAAAGAAAGCTATTCAGCACGACCATGCTGAGGGTCGTGGGTTCGAATCCCGTTGGATCTTTTCGTAAAGGAAATTTTCTCGATTCCCAGGGCATAGAGTATCTTCTTACGTGCCACACGATATACACATGCAAAAATGGTCAATTGGCATAGGAAGCTCTCAGTTAATAACTGTGGAAGTGCTCATAAGAACACTAATCTGAGAAGCAGGCTTTGTCCCAGTTGGCATGTAATGCCAGAAAGAAGAAGAAGAACATATTCTTGAAAGATGCATGCCTTTTTGAAAAAGTAGAGATGTTTGAAAATCGTTCAATACTTGACGTATCGCCCAAAATTTGACCCTATTTGTAATTATTTTGAATATGACAAAATAAATTGGATCATGCAAGCATGATCGAAAATAATTATAATTTGAAAGTATGAATGTGTTTTGTACAATATTTAAAAATAATGTGGACAAACTACATTTTTGGTCAAGCACCTCCTATCCCCCAATTTCGGACAGTTTTATTTTCTATATGATATCTTTGTTATTTTTGCACCAGTGCCTCAAAATACATTCATTTCTCATGGATTCAGTCGATAATGGTATCAAACATGCAATAAAAATAAGAAGAATGAACATTCAGAACAACATCTTAAAATGTGTTATTTTCCGTCATATATGAAAGAGGTTTTTGATGGACATCTTGCAAACTAAGTAAAACCCTAATAGTTCTTGTAAATTTTGCAAATGCATTGAATTGGATATGATATACTATTCATGGAGTAAAATCATTCGATGATAAACAAATT
Source organism: Aedes aegypti (assembly GCF_002204515.2). NCBI lineage: Eukaryota > Metazoa > Arthropoda > Insecta > Diptera > Culicidae > Aedes > Aedes aegypti. The sequence goes on from NC_035108.1 coordinate 460,998,727, forward strand.
TACAGAATTCGAGCCATTTCTAGATTGTGTCCGATATTGGGAGCCACCTTTTTTAATGGGCCAATTTGGTACTAGATTTCATCATCAAAATGTAATGTCAAAATTCATATTTATATTTCCAACTTTATTTTTGTACGCTACAAAAATGATCATATTTATCATGAATGAGTAACAGGATCACATGAACCAATATTTTTTTAATTATCAATTTAGTGGCTTAAGTGTCCGGTACTGGGGGATCTCCCCCTACTCTTTTGTCGAGTAATTACTTAACTAAAATCTCTATAAATTCTTCAAAAGTTCATTTAAGTTTTCACACCAGTGAATACTATTGTAGTTTTTCCTTCATAAATCTAGGGAAATTTATGAAAAGTTTACTGGATGGATTCCTAGAAGACTGCGAATCAGAGCGTTCCAAAACTTAAAAAAAGTTTGAAAATTCAATCTCCCATATCTTCCTTACCATAAAAATAGTGTTCAGTGAAATTTTCAGCTTTTTCGGTGATGATTTAAAGGTGACCGAAAAACGATGTAGAATTATATGGAAATTACCATGGAGAAAATATGAAAAATGTTTCAAACACGTTAGTATTGTAATGTTAGTATTTTTTGGACTATATTTTCGACTGTATATTTAAGTTGTGGAATTTACGGCTACGCAGTCTTGGAATGATCAAAACGAGTTTTATTTCAACCCCACGTTTCGACACGGGGACTGTGTCTTCCCCAGGGGAGAAAAACGACAAATTAATTAATAATCCGATAAAAAATCACTTAATGAATCCCTGAAAAAAAATCTTTGGAATACTGGAACTTTTGGAGAAAATAATGAAGGAATACATAAGTAATATGAACAGCAAGATTTTTCGTTCTGTCTCGAGGAATATAAAAAAAACTTATGAAATATCCTTTAACGTAGATCCATGGAGTATTTTTTAAAAGTACTCCAAAGTAGTACCTTTCACTACTTTCTTCAATTTTTATTATTGAACTAACATGCGAACAATTTTTTTCCTAATAAAATTAAAAGTGTAACAGCGGTAGTGTGATATAGTACGTGACTCTCGACCAGAAGGTACTGAGTTCGAGTTACAGAGCGATAACTTTTTTTTATTTTTTCGATTATAAACGTATGCGCGACTCATGATTCTAGGCACTTCATCAATGATGATCATACAGCAACAAAAACATAACGCGTATGTTGCGTTACGTAAATCTAACTCATGATATCATGAGTCCAAATCATGGTGTAGGGTAACGCTTTTGTTTCAATAAAACAGAACTTATACAAAACATCTAGAAACTGGGCAATATGGCCATAGCCGGTCATAGCTATCTTATAACGATAATAGACAGTCAGTACATGCCATTTTTGCAGTTTCATTGCAATATTGCCGTCGCACGTGATTTCAATTAAAACTAGAATTTTTAACTGGCTAAACTTATTTGAACGACAATGTTTGA